>NC_041389.1:20879665-20885058 GCF_002162155.2 Triticum dicoccoides | reverse complement strand
GAACTGTTGACGCGTGGAGTCCCGGTTGGTGGCACCAACCGGGACAAAAGGTCCCCCTGCCTGGGAAAGCCGCTACGGCCATGTGGAGCCCTATCTGTACCGGTTCCCGATCAAACCGGGACTAAAGGTGAAGGGATTTAGTTACGACCCTTTAGTCCTGGTTCGTGAACCGGGACAAATGGCCCTCACGAATCGGTTCGAATGGCCCTTTTTCTACCATTGCTAGTAGCCGGTTGACTCTTTGGGCATTTCGTCCCCCCGGGATCCTCTCCACGGCCGTCGCCGCCGCCCTCCGCCTCTCCCCGGCCGCCTCCGCCGCCGACCTCCGCCTCTCCCCGGCCGCCTCCGCCCTCCACCTCATCTCTCTCTCACCTCCTCAAGGCCGCATCTGCGTCATTCCCTTGCGCACCACCTCATGGCAGCCTCCCACCTCTGTGTCATCCCCTCGTCCACCACCTGACTAGGTTGCGCCACCGCGGCAAGTCCGGCGGACGTGACGGCCCATCTCTCGTCTCTCCACCACAGTGTCCACATCTGGTTCGTTCCTCGTCCCAGCAAGCCTCGCAGTGTCAATCGTCGCCCGCAGGAGAGCACCACAGGTAGGCACTGTATTTTTCTCTGAAACTGGTATACGATTCTTCCTGATCTCCAATTTAATGGCACACCACATTAGAATGAGAGCATATGGTGATATGATATGCTCATCTCCATCGATCTAGAAGTGTAACAGAGTAGATGTTTGTTTCCTTTTGCACAACAAAAAAAGTTCGTGAGTATGCTTTGTAATAGGCCACACATGGGTTGCAATCCTTTCAAGCCATGTCACTCCGCATTGGCTAAGCTCATGTTGCAGCCTGCCTTGTGTAAAACTGAATGTCCGTGAGATGAATCTGAGTTCAAAATTATGGCTGAAAACAAAGAATGGACCAAACTCTCAATGTGCAGCTCAAAATTTGATGAAAATTTCACAGAATAGTAGTCATCATATGTAAGTCCTTGTGTCAAAATTTCATAAAATTCTGGACACATTTTTCAGGTTCAAATTTTTGGCCAAATTATGGCTGAAAACGAAGAATGTACGAATCTCTCAATGTATTACTCCAAATTTGATGAAAAATTCCCAGAATACTTGTCATCATATGGTAGTCCTTGTGTCAAAATTTCATAAAATCATGGACACTTTTTTCAGGTTCAGATTTTTTGCCAAATTATGGCTGAAAACAAAGAAATGATGAATCTCTCGGTGTGTTACTCAAAATTGGCTGAAAATTTCACAGAATAGTAGTCATCATATGGTTGTACTTTTGTGAAAAAAGTCAACAATTTCTAGACACTTTTATTTTTGGTTCAAAATTTTGGCTGAACGAACAATGAACGACTCTGTCAATGTTTGACTTCAAATTTAATGAATATTTCCCAGAATACTAGTCATCAGATGGTACTCCTAGTGTCAGAATTTCGACTAGATGATGTGGTCTTCTCTTTATTTGATCTCTTCCCTTTAGATGCTATGCTCTTCCCCTGACTTAACCTATTTCCTATGGATGATGTGCTCTTCCCTTGACACAAGTTAAATCAAATGTAAATAAATTTTACATAAACACCAATACCGTATTTGATTATTGTCTCTTGTGGAACGTCGGGCATGGTGCCCCATTCGCCTTCCTTGTTGGAACTTCTCCTACAGGATCGATCATATCAAATCACGAAAAACACGCGCACAGAAAACTGATGGCCAAAGGCATGTGTCGTGCCTTCTTCTTCTTCTCTTTATTGATTTTCTGTTTTCTCCTTTTCTCTAGTTACAATGACGCACACCTAAGTCTGTGTGGACACGTACAGACCAGATACAAATCCTAGCCGGCCTCCTAATACTACTGGGACACATAAGACGTGTATGCATTAGCACTACACTTGCGCACGTACCCTAATTAGCTTGCACTAATTAACCTAAGCAAGATTACTACTAAGTACTAACAATCTCGTCTAATCTTGACTCTTTGTGTTCTTCTCGTACTCGTTCGGGTCTTGGCTCATTGTAGACCCACGACTTGACGATCCAAACTCCGACGCATGATCTGGACTACCAGCCCACACTTAACTGGTCACTGTCCCACCACATGCCGAGCTTCATTTTCAACTATCATATCCGTACACTGAGTATGACCCACTTGGAAACATGCAGAACCTCGTTGCTCTGTCATGTTGTGCCACCGCCATTACTTGGCCGCTGCCTTGCACTCGGTTCGCACCATACTTCTTGTACTTGCTTGCAATAGATCCACTCTCCACTGCGCGCACATCTCCTTGCTTTACGATGGCTTTGCCTACCATCGTCCACCTTCGGCATCACACCGAACCCACGCTGGCCGCAACTAGGACGCTCCACGAGGACATAGACATGACTCACGGATCACCGTGACACCACTTCAACTCCAACGAGTCATCACCAAGACGAGCACTTGGACACGACCACGACTTATAGACACAACGACGACTGGCCGTGCAAACTTGCACGACTCCTTCACTCATCTGACTCCCCCGGACGACGATCTTGATGAGCTCCAGCGCCGCACCTCGGCACCACCTCTCCCATCAACGATCTCCTTCCACCGCCTTGTCGACGACAGCCTGCCGCCTCCCACCTTGTCGCTGCAATGAACGATGACCGCTTGTTCCTCCTCTTCGGTGCATCACACAACTACTTGATGGCCCGTCCCGAGGTGCTAGTCAAGTCGCAACCCCAGGGCAAGCGCTCGACTCCTGAACCTTGCTCTAATACCAATTGTTAGAACTTCTTCCACAGGATCGATCACATCAAATCACGAAGAACACGCGCACAGAAAACTGATGGCCAAAGGAACGTGTCGTGCCTTGTTCTTTTTCTCTTTATTGATTTTCTGTTTTCTCCTTTTCTCTAGTTACAATGACGCACACCTAGGTCTGTGTGGACACGTACAGACCAGATACAAATCCTAGCCGGCCTCCTAATACTACTGGGACACATAAGACGTGTATGCATTAGCACTACACATGCACACGTACCCTAATTATCTTGCACTAATTAACCTAAGCAAGATTACTACTAAGTACTAACAATATCGTCCTAATCTTGACTCTTTGTGTTCTTCTCGTACTCGTTCTGATCTTGGCTCGTTGTAGACCCACGACTTGACGATCCAAACTCCGACGCATGATCTGGACTACCAGCCTACACTTAATTGGTCACTGTCCCACTACATGCCGAGCTACATCTTCAACTGTCATATCCGTACACTGAGTATGACCCACTTGAAAACATGCAGAACCTCCTTGCTCTGTCATGTTGTGCCACCGCCATTACTTGGCCGCTGCCTTGCACTCGGTTCGCACCATACTTCTTGTACTTGCTTGCAATAGATCCACTCTCCATTGCGCGCACATCTCCTTGCTTTACGATGGCTTTGCCTACCATCGTCCGCCTTCGGCATCACACCGAACCCATCCTGGCTGCAACTAGGACGCTCCACGAGGACATGGACTTGACTCACGGAACACCGTGACACCACTTCAACTCCAACGAGTCATCACCAAGACGAGCACTTGGACACGACCACGACTCATAGACGCAACGACGACTGACCGTGCAAACTTGCACGACTCCTTCACTCATCTGACTCCCCCGGACGACGATCTTGATGAGCTCCAGCGCCGCACCTCGGCACCACCTCTCCCATCAACGATCTCCTTCCACCGCCTTGTCGATGACAGCCTGCCGCCTCCCACCTTGTCGCTGCAATGAACGATGACCACTTGTTCCTCCTCTTCGGTGCATCACACAACTACTTCATGGCCCGCCCCAAGGCGCTAGTCAAGTCGCAGCCCTGGGGCAAGCGCTCGACTCCTGAACCTTGCTCTAATACCAATTGTTGGAACTTCTCCCACAGGATCGATCACATCAAATCACGAAGAACACGCGCACAAAAAACTGATGGCCAAAGGCACGTGTCGTGCCTTGTTCTTCTTCTCTTTATTGATTTTTCTGTTTTCTCCTTTTCTCTAGTTACAATGACGCACACCTAGGTCTGTGTGGACACGTACAGAACAGATACAAATCCTAGCCGGCCTCCTAATACTACTGGGACACATAAGATGTGTATGCATTAGCACTACACATGCACACGTACCCTAATTATATATCTTGCACTAATTAACCTAAGCAAGATTACTACTAAGTACTAACATTCCTTGCATTTCATCCATGTACGTCGGGATCCTTTTGTGCTCACGGCGCCCACAGTTTACTAACTTCTCATCGGGAACAATAGTAGGTCCATTCTATGTTGGCCACTCATTTTGGTTACCGTACTGATGAAATTTCCTAGCCCAAGTGTTTGCAAGCACTTGAGAAGAGTAATATGAATGTACTATTTCATTTTCATTCGGATTTCGATACTTGCAAACAGCAAGCACATGAGCACATGGCACACCAGTTAGGTTCGGCTTTAGGAATTCGTAAGATGGAGCATCATTTGGTCGCAAAATAACCTTGTACTTGAAGCCTTTATGAATAAAAATAACATGATCTCCATGGCGTAATGGAACCCTCTCGTGATCAACCTTGACCTCAAATATTCCAACTTCATCGCCATATGAAATAACATGCATATGTCCTGCCTTTCACCCCTTTTCACCAAAAGTTTGTCCACCCTTTTGGACCATTGCTTTCCATCATCAACCAAGTTAAGAGAACTTTGCCTTCTTTCCACAAACCACTCCAAACACTTTGAAAATGTTTCCTCCACAATCGATGCCGCTGGGAGCCTTCGGGAAAGCCTAAATACATTGTTTACGGACTCGGACCCATTGCTGGTCATGATCCCCCAACGGTAACCCCCATCCATGTTGGAGATTGTTGCAGAAATTAAAAAAATTCTACGCATCACCAAGATCAATCTATGGAGAAACTAGAAACGAGAGATAGGCGAGTGCATCTTCATACCCTTGAAGATCACGAAACGGAAGCGTTGCAAGAATGCGGATGAAGGAGTCGTACTCGCAGCGATTCAGATCGCGGTTGATTCCGATCTAAGCGCCGAACAACGGCGCCTCCGCGTTCAACACACGTGCAGCACGGGGACGTCTCCTCCTTCTTGATCGAGCAAGGGGGGAGGAGAAGTTGGGGAAGAACTCCGGCAGCACAACGTCGTGGTGATGGAGGAGCAGCGGTTCTCCGTCAGAGCTTCGCCAAGCTCAACGGAGGAGGAGGAGGAGGTGTTGGAGAGGGGGAGGGCTGCGCCTTGGATGAGGTGCTGCTGCCCTCCCTCCTCCCCTCTATATATAGGGTGAAGGGGAAAGGGGGCTGGCCCTCTAGATGAGATCTAGAGGGGGGTGGCCGCAAAGGGGAGGGGGCT
>NC_041389.1:20813746-20879306 GCF_002162155.2 Triticum dicoccoides | reverse complement strand
AAGGGGGGCACCCCCTTTAGGGTTTCCCCCAAGCCCTAGGCACATGGGCCCTAGGGGGGATGGCGCACAGCCCAGTTAGGGGCTGGTTCCCTTCCACATACAACCCATAGGGCCCTCCGGGGCAGGTGGACCATCCCGGTGGACCCCTGGAACCTCTTCAGTGGTATCGGTACAATACCGGCAAACCCCCAAATACTTCTGGTGACCGTATGATGACTTCCCATATATAAATCTTCACCTCCGGACCATTCCGGAACTCCTCGTGACGTCCGAGATCTCATCCGGGACTCCGAACAACATTCGGTAACCACATACTATTTCCCATAACAACTCTAGCATCACCGAACCTTAAGTGTGTAGACCCTACGGGTTCAGGAATCATGCAGACATGACCGAGACAGCTCTCCAGCCAATAAGCAATAGCGGGATCTGGATACCCATGTTGGCTCCCACATGTTCCACGATGATCTCATTGGATGAACCACGATGTCAAGGATTCAAGCAATCCTGTATACAATTCCCTTTGTCAATCGGTACGTTACTTGCCCGAGATTCGATCGTCGGTATCCCAATACCTCGTTCAATCTCGTTACTGGCAAGTCACTTTACTTGTTCTATAATGCATGATCATGTGATCAACTACTTAGTCACATTGAGCTCATTATGATGATGCATTACCGAGAGGGCCCAGAGATACCTCTCTGTCATACGAAGTGTCAAATCCCAGTCTCGATTCGTGTCAACCCAACAGATACTTTCGGAGATACCTGTAGTGCACCTTTATAGCCACCCAGTTACATTGTGACGTTTGGTACACCCAAAGCATTCCTATGGTATCCGGGAGTTACACAATCTCATGGTCTAAGGAAATGATACTTGACATTAGAAAATCTTTAGCAAACGAACTACACGATCTTGTGCTATGCTTAGGATTGGGTCTTGTCCATCACATCATTCTCCTAATGATGTGATCCCGTTATCAATGACATCCAATGTCCATAGTCAAGAAACCATGACCATCTGTTGATCAACGAGCTAGTCAACTAGAGGCTTACTAGGGACATGTTGTGGTCTATGTATTCACACATGTATTACAGTTTCCGGTCAATACAATTATAGCATGAACAATAGACAATTATCATGAACAAGGAAATATAATAATAACCATTTTATTATTGCCTCTAGGTCATATTTCCAACAATCTCCCACTTGCAGTAGAGTCAATAATCTAGTTACATTGTGATCAATCGAACACCCATAGAGTTCTGGTGTTGATCATGTTTTGCTCGTGGAAGAGGTTTAGTCAACGGATCTGCGACATTCAGATCCGTATGCACTTTAAAAATATCTATGTCTCCATCTTGAACATTTTCACGAATGGAGTTGAAGCGACGCTTGATATGCCTGGTCTGCTTGTGAAACCTAGGTGCCTTGGCAAGGGCAATAGCTCCAGTGTTGTCATAGAAGAGACTCATCGGGCCCGACGCATTGGGAATAACTCCTAGGTCGGTAATGAACTCCTTCATCCAGATTGCTTCATGCGCTGCCTCCGAGGCTGCCATGTACTCCGCTTCACATGTAGATCCCGCCACGATGCTTTGCTTGCAACTGCACCAGCTTACTGCCCCACCATTCAAAATATACACGTATCCGGTTTGTGACTTGGAGTCATCCAAATCTGTATCGAAGCTAGCATCGACGTAACCCTCTATGACGAGCTCTTCGTCACCTCCATAAACGAGAAACATATCCTTAGTCCTTTTCAGGTACTTCGGGATATTCTTGACCACTGTTCAGTGTTCCATGTCGAGATTACTTTGGTACCTCCCTACCAAACTTACGGCAAGGTTTACATCAGGTCTAGTACACATCATGGCATACATAATAGACCCTATGGCTGAGGCATAGGGGATGACACTCATCTTTTCTCTATCTTCTGTCGTGGTCGGGCTTTGAGCCGAGCCCAATTCACACCTTGCAATATAGGCAAGAAGCCCTTCTTGGACTGATCCATATTGAACTCCTTCAATATATTATCAAGGTATGTGCTTTCTGAAAGACCTATGAGGCGTCTCGATCTATCTCTATAGATCTTGATGCCTAATATGTAAGCAGCTTCTCCAAGGTCCTTCATTGAAAAACACTTATTCAAGTAGGCCTTTATGATTTCCAAAAGTTCTATATCATTTATCATCAATAGTATGTCATCCACATATAATATGAGAAATGCTACAGAGCTCCCACTCAGTTTCTTGTAAACGCAGGCTTCTCCACAAGTCTGCATAAACCCAAATGCTTTGATCATTTCATCAAAGCGAATGTTCCAACTCTGAGATGCTTGCACCAGCCCATAGTTGGAGCGCTGGAGCTTGCATACCTTGTTAGCATTCTTAGGATCGACAAAACCTTCCGGCTGCATCATATACAATTCTTACTTAAGGAAACCGTTAAGGAATGCCGTTTTGACGTCCATTTGCCATATTCCATAATCATAGAATGCGGCAATTGCTAACATGATTCGGATGGACTTCAGCTTCGCTACGGGTGAGAAGGTCTCATTGTAGTCAACCCATTGAACTTGTCAATAACCTTTAGCGACAAGACGAGCTTTATAGATGGTAACATTACCATCCGCGTCCGTCTTCTTCTTAAAGATCCATTTATTTTCTATCGCTCGCCGATCATCGAGCAATTCTGTCAAAGTCCATACTTTGTTTTCATACATGGATCCTATCTCGGATTGCATGGCTTCAAATCATTTGTTGGAATCTGGGCCCGCCATCGCTTCTTCATAGTTTGAAGGTTCACCATTGTCTAACAACATGATTTCCATGACAGGGTTGCCATACCATTCTGGTGTGGAACATGTCCTTGTGGACATACGAAGTTCAGTAGCAACTTGATCTGAAGTACCTTGATCATCATCATTAACTTCCTCTCTAGTCGGTGCAGGCACCACAGAAACATCTTCCTGAGATGTGCTACTTTCCGGTTCAAGAGGCAGTACTCCATCAAGTTCTACTTTCCTCCCACTTACTTCTTTCGAGAGAAACTCTTTCTCCAGAAAGGACCTGTTCTTGGCAACAAAGATCTTTCCTTCGGATCTGAGGTCGAAGGTATCCAATGGTTTCCTTAGGGTATCCTATGAAGACACATTTTTCCGACTTGGGTTCGAGCTTTTCAGGTTGAAGTTTCTTTACATAAGCATCGCATCCCCAAACTTTTAGAAATGACATCTTAGGTTTCTTCCCAAACCATAATTCATACGGTGTTGTCTCAATGGATTTATACGGTGCCCTATTTAACGTGAATGTGGCTGTCTCTAAAACATATCCCCAAAATGATAGCGGCAAATCGGTAAGAGACATCATAGATCGCACCATATCCAATAGAGTGCGATTACGATGTTCGGACACACCATTACACTGAGGTGTTCCAGGCGGCGTGAGTTGTGAAACAATTCCACATTTCCTTAAGTGCATACCAAATTCGTGACTCAAATATTCTCCCCCGCGATCTGATTGTAAGAACTTTATTTTTCTGTCATGTTGATTATCTACCTCACTCTGAAATTCCTTGAACTTTTCAAAGGTCTCAGACTTGTGTTTCATTAAGTAGACATACCCATATCTACTTAAGTCATCGGTGAGGGTGAGAACATAACGATAGCCACCGCGATCCTCAACGCTCATTGGACTGCACACATCAGTATGTATGATTTCCAACAAGTTGGTTGCTCGCTCCATTGTTCCGGAGAACGGAGTCTTGGTCATCTTGCCCATGAGGCATGGTTCGCATGTGTCAAATGATTCATAATCAAGAGACTCCAAAAGTCCATCTGCATGGAGCTTCTTCATGTGTTTGACACCAATGTGACCAAGGCGGCAGTGCCACAAGTATGTGGGACTATCATTATCAACCTTGCATATTTTGGTATTCACACTATGAATATTTGTAACATCACGTTCGAGATTCATTAAGAATAAACCATTGACCAGCGGGGCATGACCATAAAATATCTCTCTCATATAAATAGAACAACCATTATTCTTGGATTTAAATGAGTACTCATCTCGCATTAAACGAGATCCAGATACAATATTCATGCTCAAAGCTAGCACTAAATAACAATTATTGAGGTTTAAAACTAATCCCGTAGGTAAATGTAGAGGTAGTGTGCCGACGGCGATCACATCGACCTTGGAACCATTCCCGACGCGCATCGTCACCTCGTCTTTCGCCAGTCTCCGCTTATTCCGCAGCTCCTGTTTTGAGTTACAAATATGAGCAACCGCACCGGTATCAAATACCCAGGAGCTACTACAAGTACTGGTAAGGTACACATCAATAACATGTATATCACATATACCTTTGGTGTTGCCGGCCTTCTTGTCCGCTAAGTACTTGGGGCAGTTCCGCTTCCACTAACCGTTTCCCTTGCAATAAAAGCACTCAGTCTCAGGTTTGGGTCCATGCTTTGGCTTCTTCCCGGCAACTGGCTTACTGGGCGCGGCAACTCCCTTGCCGTCCTTCTTGAAGTTATTCTTACCCTTGCCTTTCTTGAAACTAGTGGTTTCATTGACCATCAACACTTGATGTTCCTTTTTGATTTCCACCTCCGCTGATTTCAGCATTGAAAATACCTCAGGAATGGTTTTCACCATCCCCTGCATATTGAATTTCATCACAAAGCTCTTGTAGCTAGGAGGAAGCGACTGAAGGATTCTGTCAATGACCGCGTCATCCGAGAGATTAACTCCCAGCTGAGACAAACGGTTGTGCAACCCAGACATTTTGAGTATGTGCTCGGTGACAGAACTATTCTCCTCCATCTTACAACTATATAACTTGTCGGAGACTTCATATCTCTCGACTCGGGCATGAGCTTTGGAAACCCATTTTCATCTCTTGGAACATCTCATATGCTCAGTGCTGCTCAAAACGCTTTTCGAGCCCCGATTCTAAGCATGCCGCACTGAACCAGGGAGTAATCGTCACTACGCGACTACCAGGCATTCATAACATCTTGATTTCCTGGGAAAACAGGTGCTTCACCTAAAGGTGCATCAAGGACATATGCTTTCTTGGCAGCTATGAGGATGATCCTCAAGTTACGGACCCAGTCCGTATAGTTGCTACCATCGTCTTTCAGCTTGGTTTTCTCTAGGAACGCGTTGAAGTTGAGGGCAACATTAGCATGGGCCATTTGATCTACAAGACATATTGCAAAGATTTTTAGACTAAGTTCATGATAATTAAGTTCATCTAATCAAATTATTTAATGAACTCCCACTCAGATAGACATCCCTCTAGTCATCTAAGTGATACATGATCCGAGTCAACTAGGTCATGTCCGATCATCACGTGAGACAGACTAGTCATCATCGGTGAGCATCTTCATGTTGATCGTATATCTACTATATGACTCATGTTCGACCTTTTGGTCTCTTGTGTTCTGAGGCCATGTCTGTACATGCTAGGCTCGTCAAGTTAACCTAAGTGTCTTGCATGTGTAAATATGGCTTACACCCGTTTTATGCGAACGTTATAATCTATCACACCCGATCATCACATGGTGCTTCGAAACAACGAACTTTCGCAACGGTGCATAGTTAGGGGGAACACTTTCTTGAAATTTTATGAGGGATCATCTTATTTATGCTACCGTCGTTCTAAGAAAATAAGATGCAAACACATGATAAACATCACATGTAATCAAATAGTGACATGATATGGCCAATATCATTTTGCTCCTTTTGATCTCCATCTTCGGGGCGCCATGATCATCATCGTCACCGGCATGACACCATGATCTCCATCATCGTGTCTTCATGAAGTTGTCTCACCAACTATTAGTTCTACTACTATGGCTAACGGTTAGCAATAAAGTGAAGTAATTACATGGCGTTTTCAGTGACACGCGGGTCATACAATAAATTAAGACAACTCCTATGGCTCTTGCCGGTTGTCATACTCATCGACATGCAAGTCGTGATTCCTATGACAAGAACATTATCAATCTCATACATCACATATATCATTCATCATCCTTTTGGCCATATCACATCACACGACATATGCTGCAAAAACAAGTTAGACGTCCTCTAATTGTTGTTGCAAGTTTTTACGTGGTTGCTATAGGTTACTAGCAAGAACGTTTCTTACCTACGCCAAAACAACAATGTAATATGCCAATTGCTATTTACCCTTCATAAGGACCCTTTTCATCAAATCCAATCCGACTAAAGTGGGAGAGACAAACACCCGCTAGCTGTTGGGGAACGTAGTAATTTCAAAAAAAATCCTACGCACACGCAAGATCATGGTGATGCATAGCAACGAGCGGGGAGAATGAGTCCACCTACCCTCGTAGACCGAAAGCGAAAGCATTAGCACAACACGATTGATGTAGTCGTACGTCTTCACGATTCGACCGATCAAGTACCGAACGTACGACACCTCCGAGTTCAGCACACGTTCAGCTCGATGACATCCCACGAACTCCGATCCAGCAGAGCTTTGTGGGAGAGTTGCGTCAGCACGACGGCGTGATGATGGTGTTGATGATGCTACCGACACAGGGCTTCGCCTAAGCACCACTACGATATTACCGAGGTGGAATATGGTGGAGGGGGGCACCGCACACGGCTAAGAGATCAATGATCAATTGTTGTGTCTAGAGGTGCCCCCCTGCCCCCGTATATAAAGGAGCAAGGGGGAAGGCGGTCGGCCAAGGAGGGCACACCAAGGGGGGGAGTCCTACACCCACTGGGAGTAGGACTCCACCTTTCCTTGTTGGAGTAGGAGAGGGGAAGGAAGGGAGAGAGGAGGAGAAGGAAAGAAGTGGGGTGCCCCCCCCCTCCTTGTCCAATTCGGACTAGAGGGGGAGGGGATGCGCGGCCTGCCTTGGCTGCCCCTCCTCTTCTCCACTAGGGCCCATGAGGCCCAATAAACCCCCCGGGGGGTTCCGGTAACCCCCCGGTACTCTGGTATATGTCTGAAACCTTCCGGAACTATTCCAGTGTCTGTCGTGGAAATATCACGTCAGATGTCCTCATGGAAGGACTTAGTCGTCGAGCCATCGCGACGGGTTAGCTTAACGGGGTTAAACCGGACAAAGGACACGAGGAATTTTATACTAGTTTGGCCCCTTCGATGAAGGTAAAGGCCTACGTCTAGTTGTGTTGGGATTATTGGGGTCTCGATAACCAGGGAGCTAAACACGCTATGCCTGGCTCTCAAGTTGTTGTTTCTTATCGTTGAACCGCCGCCGGGTCGTCCCCTTATATACACAGGTTGACGCCCGGCCGGTTTACAAAGTACCAAGGCCGGCTCATACAAGTGTCCGGCTCGGTCTCTCCTTTCCTATCTTACAATACAAGTTACATAACCATGGCGGTTTACCATTATGGGCCCTAATCCGCCTTTGGGCTTCGGGCCTCTAAGCTTCATAGTAAAGCGCCATCTTCTGGGTCTTCGTGGGCTTCAATATAGTTGAGGGTGAACCGGCCCCTCCTGTCCGGTTTACACTCAGTAGTTATATCCCCAACATTAGGCCCCAGATTGATTTGAACCTGTTCATGTCAATCTTCAGTACTTTAGAAAATCCTGTGAACATCTTCCTTCATTTCTCGTAAACCGCCATGATGTCTTATTTTATAAACTTTGTTAAACCGCCGTGACGTCATCCTCTGGATACAGCAACGGATCATCATGACGTCATCTCTGTAAAAAAATGATTAAAAAGATTCCTTCATTAGTGGTATCCGAAAATCGAGGTGACAGATGCGCCTCTTGTCGCTTTGGACTCCTCGATTCTCGCGCCTGTCGCTTATCTTCTTGCCCCGTTATAAATAAGCCCGTAGGGTCCTTCCATTTTCTCCCCTTTCTTCTCGTCTTCCTCCTCGCGACCCGAAGAGCCCAAGCGCCGCCGCCGCCGTCGACCTCCGAATCTGCACCGACCGAGGCCGCCGCATCACCCTGTTCGTACCAGAAACTCTGCAATACTCCGCTGCTAAGTGGCCCTGGTAAGTTCTCTTTCCTGCAACCCTAGATCTCCATTAGGGCTTTTGAGTTCATCCGTGTTCTTCGCCGTTCATCGGTGCTTCTCCGCCCTTCTCTTAGCCTTTTTACTGAGTTTATATACACCTGATAGCTTTGATCTACGGCTAGATCCATAGTTTTAACCCACCATACCATAGCGTCTTGTTGTTCCTGGACAGACTCCATCTGGATCTTCTCTGTTCCTCTTAGCGCCATTGTAGGGCCCAGGAAAGTTTTCTTTATTTTACCACGGTAGATCCAAAAATATACTGCCATATTGTGAAACCTGTTTCTGTAAACACTTAGTAGATTTTCAGCTCTGGCTCTTCTGCCTAAGGGCGGTTTAACTTTTAATAGTCAATCCGCCATACGCTATTAGCCCTCACTTAAACTGCCAGCTTGACTTGAATAACAATTTTCTGGTTTAACACTGATTAGTACACTTGAACCGTCAATCGTAAACCGGCCTTCATTTTTTCTTTTACAGTTTGCTTTCCAAGATGACCAAACAATTCTCTGCCTGCAACTAGGTTCCGTCCCGGATCACGGAGACACAAATCAATGGATATGTTACCACTGGCGCTTTAGCCTCGAAAAGGGTCCTTCATTGGCGAGTCCCAGGCCCTGAGTGCCCTCCTGAACCTCAAGATGGAGAGGTGATTGTATTCATGCAATACTTAGACCGAGGATTCAGCCCGCCCGGATCAAAAACTTTCCGGGATGTCCTTGCTAGTTTTCAACTTCATCCACAAGATATTGGACCGCATTTCGTGTCTAATATATGCAATTTTCAAGTGTTCTGTGAAGTCTACCTTCAAGAAGAACCATCTGTGGAGCTTTTTCAGGATTTTTCCATTTAAACCGCCGCACGGAGTTCTCTGATGGTCCCAACACGGAACTTGGTGGGGTATCAATCCAGAAGAGAAAAGAAGTCGATTTCCCTCATGCAAAACACCACAGCCATCCCAAAGATTGGAACCATACTTGGTTTTATTGCCGGAATACTGCCCCTGATGGAGAAAATCCCTTGTCGGGTTACCGCCCTCACCGGCTTAGCAATGGCCACCCGTTACCTCTACACTTAACTGCCAAAGAACGGCAAATTTATGCACCTCAACTCACCAAGCTCCGGGCTCTCATGGCCAACGGTTTGACTGGTATTGATCTCGTCTGCTGCTGGGTCTCTTGGGGTATTCTGCCTTTAAGTCGCCACCCCGGATTAATGCATGAATATAGTGGCAACATCAAGGATCCTCAACAATATCATGAAATAGAAATGACAGACACCGAAGTTACTGAATCTGTGAAGAAGATGCTTGATGAACCGATCGCCGCATGCAGCCAAACCGGGTTACCACCTTTTTGCACCGCCAACAAACGCCAGCGGTAAAGTTTAATTTAATGCTCACTGATTTACCTCCGCTTTAACAATGTGCTAATACTCCTTTGTTTTTATTTCACAGGCCAATAGTTCCTTCTGGAAGCGGAATAAACCAGCTAGGGCTCCTCGTGCAAAGAGCAAGGTCACCAAGAAAGCTGCCAAGAAGAAAACCACCGAGTCTTCTGATCCATTAGAAGATATTGACGAATCGGATCCAGAGGTAGAACTTGACTCACTTGGTTCCTTTTTCATACACCTTATTGACAATGACTATTCCCAGGATGATGCGGCGGCCAGCCGTGCGGACCATGTTGAGGTAATCTCTCTTTCCTCCGATTCAGATCTTGTGCCAGTTCAAAGATTTCGCCGTGCAGTTCGAAAAGTAAAATACTCTCACCCTCTTGCTTATTTGGATCCAAAATTTGCTTTGAAGACACAGGTAGCTGAAGAGCGTCGCACAACCCGGCACAGTGGTCAGCAAATCACTTCTTCCGGTTTACCGGATACACCAACCCGGAAACATCGTCCAGAGGTTACTTGTTCTCCCGAAAAACTTTATCCTTTGAAGGGTTTCTTCAGATACCCACTTAATCCGTCTGATCCGAATTATCAGGCGTCTTCCAATTCGTCTGGCACTTCATCAACCACTCAGCTGCCTCCCCTTAAAACTGTCGCTGGGTAAGTAAACTGCCCTTTTACATTTTCCTTCATAGTTCGGGTTTCCGTGCTAATCTTTTGTTTTGATATCACAGTGCCAAAGCCCGCCTGAGCAAGAAGGATAAAACTAGTACCCCTATTGGTGAAGTTGAACCGGAGAGGGCTGCTGAGGATACCGGTAGAAATACCGATGTTATGGATGATTCCACCCCACAAGGCGAGAACACTGAAGCTAATCCGCCGGAAGCTGACCCGGCCGCTCATATTGATCCTCGAGCCCTCATGCTACTCCTCCAAGCCCAGCTGCTGACCCGCCGAGCCCGGCTTCTAATCCGCCAAGTCCAGCCAGGGGTACCGTCAATCCGCCAAGTCCACCAAAAGGTGATGATGATGATGTTGTCATTACTGGCACGGCTCACACCAGTCCTGGTAATCCGGTTGTCTTGGCCAAACATACTGCCAAGGAGGAATTCACTGCTATGGGCAAGGGGAAAGGGAAGACGGATTTATCCAACTTCGTCAACCTTAGCGCCGAGGAACTTCATTCTGGTTTTTTAAACCGCCTTTACACCAGCCGTGACTTTGAAGCCGGTTTGGTGAACCTGATGAAGGAGCGTTATGAGGTACTCTTCATGAATACTTTGAATATTAACTCTATTCTGTATATATTTTCCATTGTAGCCCCCAAGGGCCGGGTTATCTCTTGAAGATAAACCGGGACTTCGATATAAAGAACACTTCAGCTGAGTAGCCCCCAAGGGCCAGTTTGTCTCTTGAAGACAAACCGGGACTGTCTGTCCTTGTTAATTGCCTTTACTTATAACTGATCAATTGTGCATTAGCCCCCAAGGGCCAAGCTTAATACCTGGATTGAGCCTTGGGACTTGAAAAATACTTACTTTAAAAAGCAATCCACATTAGCCCCCAAGTGCCAAGTGTATAACTTGCTATGCACTTGGGACTTTGAAGAGATATTAACTGCTTTATCATCTGACTTTGTAGGCTGATATAAAGACCAAAGAATCCCAAACCACCGATCTTCAAGAAATCATTAAGTCACAGCAGGAAGAGACCGCTAAAGCCAAAGAGGAGATAAAGGGCGCTCCGATTGGCATGGAACAACTGAAAGAGAGCTTCAAAACTGAACGCACCAATTGGGAAATGGAAAGAGATGTTTGTTGAAACGGGCTGAAGACGCCGAAGTAGCTCTTAAACGGGTAGAGGAAGAGCTGACGGGTATGAAACATCAAGTGAATTCCATGATAGCTGTAGTTTTTTGTAAGTATTTTATAATAACTTGCTTCTGCAGTACTATCAACTCCGCCGGTTTAACATGGAATTCTTAAACCGTCACAGGCCATCGCATTGCTCATCTTGGAGCGGATATGCGGATGAAGTTGAAGGTGGCTTATACGTTGATTGAGCAACTATATACTGGTGCACAACGGGTTATCTCTACAGCTTCATATAACAGACTGGCACCGACCTTGATCAAGGATACCTTGGCCAGGCTCTCAATGACTCCTGCTCGGATAGAGGAGGTAAAGCGATCGGCTGCTAGGGCTGGCGCTTTACTGGCACTGACACGGGCCAAAGCATGGATATCTGACTTAGATCCAGTTGATATCGCCAAGGGATTTCCAGATGAACAAGCAGACGGGTCAGCATTTGACAACGAAGCCCTCAAAGCTCTGACAAAGGAGATGCGTCCGCTATCAAGTCAACTTGCTGCAGAGGCTAACCTGACTGTTCTTCGGTGTTTTTACGATGAAAGGAACCAGCGGGTTGATACGACTATGATAGAAACGCAAAACCTTATCCCGCCAACCCGTAAGCACACTTACGCCCCTGATGTTGATCCGTCCAATCTGATAAGTGAAGAAGCTGTATTTCAAGCTCTAACCCGGATTGACTGGACCACCACTAACTTCCAGCCTCTGGGTGGAGAGGAGGAGGTTGAACCGGCGCCTGAAGTTCCATCCACTTCACATCGTCCTGTCAATGAGTCTTAATCCGGCGTTCGGATTACTTTTGATAGACTTTGTCGCGTAAAAAACAATCAACATTTTGGGCCTCAAAGCGCCTTGTAATATGCTAGTGCAAGTACTTTAATCTGCAGTACTGATACATAACTTTCGTTGATCCGCCATAATATTTGTTGTGCTTGGTTACACTTTGAAAATTCTCATGCAATTCTGATATCTGCATAAAAAGAATTGTCCTGGCGGTTTACCACCGGACGGGTCATAATGCCCAAGGTAAAGCCTGATTAATAATCAAACTTGAATATATATGAAATAATTCATACCTGTGATATGACATCACGTAGTTGGTGTACCAACTTTGACTGTAGTAAGGGTGAAGACCCAAACCTTGAGTTTGTATAACTCTCACCATATAATGATGGCGTGTAATAAGTCATGCTGGGTTACGATGAACACCAGATGATCAAAACTGGCGACATGTAGTCAAAGCCAGGCCGGGTTAACAAACTCCGGTTTCATAATAAGGTATGTCAACTTGTAGTTGAAAACCAAGCCAGGTTAACAAACACTGGGTTAATATGATGACTGAAAAGCCAGACCGGATCTAAAGATACCGGTTCAACATAAAATTCAAAAAGAAAACTGACAAAGGCAAATAAAACCGTGTAGTCGAGGCTTTTCGAGGGCTGCCAGGCCCAAATACGAGGCTTTTCATAGGCTGCCAGGCCGCTGAGTTAAACCATTTGACAAAGCCTTTTAAGATGGACCTCCAACTAACCAATCGTCATTTTAACTTTGACAAGTTCAGGGTCTCAATGAGAGTAACTGTCAAACGTTTGGCGGGTCATGCCAGGATTACCTGGATAGGAGTGGCTTACTTGATGAAGGCAGGTTAACCCGGGGTTTTAGGTAAATATACCAAGCTTCCAAGCCATGGGTCGATACCCAGCTACAAGGGTCCTTTCAAACTCTTTGTTACTTTACACAAAGAGCCCCCAAGTAACTTTGTGAGTGGTGCTCATTGGGTGCCTATGTTTGAGTTGTGCATAGCATCCAGACTCTCTTTGGCCCCTTGGGTGTGAAGCTCCCAAGCTATATTGTGGCATGATAGCCGGTTTAACAGGTAGTACTCCGCTTTGTCAGCTGAAGCCCCCATGTAACTCAAAAGATATTTGAGAAAAAACAGCAGAGGCCCTCTTATAGCAAGGATGCTGGCTTATTTTATTGATCATAATATATACATTGTTGAAATATGTACATAAGAGTAGCCTATGGCTCAAGTATAGTAAGGCCGAAGGAAAGCTATGTTCCACGGCCGCCGGGTCTCCTCCTCAGAACTGCGTGAGTTGTCTCGAACGTCAATGAGGTAGTATGATCCGTTGTGCAGATTTTTGCTGACCACAAAGGGCCCTTCCCAAGGTGGGGATAACTTGTGCATATCAGTCTGATCCTGGATGAGCCAGAGCACTAAGTCGCCTTCTTGAAAGGTTCGTGTCTTAACCCGGCGGCTGTGATAGTGCCGCGGGTCTTGCTGATAAACCGCTGAACGAGCCAAAGCCATGTCCCGTTTTTCATCTATCAGGTCCAACGCCTCCTGGCGTGCTTGCTTATTGTCCGCTTCAACATAATTGGCAACCCGGGGCGAATCATGACGAATATCACTTGGGAGGACCGCCTCTGCCCCGTATACCATGAAGAAAGGTGTGTAACCCGTCGATCTGTTGGGGGTTGTGTTGATGCTTCATAACACAGAAGGTAATTCCTCCACCCAACAACCCAGCGTCCGCTTTAAAGGAACCATGAGCCGGGGTTTGATACCCTTCAAGATTTATTGATTGGCTCTCTCCGCTTGACCATTGGATTGGGGGTGCGCCACGGATGCTAGGTCAAGCCGGATGTGCTCTCTCTGACAGAAATCCTCCATCTCACCTTTAGAAAGGTTTGTACCATTATCCGTGATGATGTTGTGTGGAAAGCCAAAGCGGAAGATAATCTTTTTGAGAAATTGAACCGCCGTAGCCGCATCACACTTGCTGACAGGCTCCGCTTCAACCCATTTGGTGAATTTTTTAACTGCCACCAACATGTGGGTCTTCTTATCCTTGGAGCGCTTAAAGGGCCCCACCATATCAAGCCCCCAAGTGGAAAACGGCCAAGTGATAGGAATCATCCTTAACTCTTGAGCCGGAACATGAGCTCGGCGTGAAAACTTCTGACAAGCATCACACCGCTTTACCAGATCCTCCGCATCAGCATGAGCTGTCAACCAGTAGAACCCATGACGAAAAGCCTTAGCAACCAGGGACTTTGAACCGGCATGATGACCACAATCCCCTTCATGAATTTCCCGTAGGATCTCTTGGCCTTCTTCAGGAGAAAAACAACGCTGAAATACGCCTGAAACACTACAGCGGTGTAACTCGCCATTGTGAATAACCATGGACTTGGGTCGCTGGACTATCTCCCGGGCCAGAACTTCATCGTCTGGTAACTCGCCTCGGTTCATATACGCCAGATATGGAACCCTCCAATCTGGCACAACATGTAAAGCGGCCACCAATTCGGCCTCCGGATCAGGAACAGCTAGATCCTCCTCTGTAGGCAACTTAACAGACGGTGTATGCAAGATATCTAAAAAGGTATTGGGAGGTACCGGTTTACGCTGAGATCCCAGCCGGCTCAAAGCATCTGCTGCTTCGTTTTTACGCCGATCAATGTGCTCAACCTGATACCCATTGAAGTGACCCGCCATAATATCCACCTCGCGTCTGTAAGCCGCCATGAGTGGATCCTTAAAATCCCAAGTGCTAGAAACTTGCTGAGCCACTAGATCAGAGTCTCCAAAGCATCGTACCCGGCTTAAATTTATCTCCTTGGCCACACGGAGCCCGTGGAGTAAAGCCTCGTACTCAGCTGCATTGTTAGTACAGTGGAACATTAAACAGAGGACATAATGAATTTTATCACCTCGAGGGGAAGTAAGGACAACTCCAGCCCCCGAGCCCTCCAATTGTCTGGATCCATCAAAGTGAATAGTCTAGTATGTATTATCCGGTTTGTCCTCTCGTGCTTGTAACTCGGTCCAATCATTGATGAAGTCAACAAGTGCTTGAGATTTGACGGTTGTCCGAGGCATATACTTCAACCAATGGGGACCAAGCTCAGTTGCCCACTTTGCAACCCGGCCAGTTGCCTCCCTGTTCTGAATTATATCGCCCAAGGGAGCGGAACTGACCACAGTAATGGGATGGCCTTGAAAGTATTGTTTGAGCTTTCGACTTTCCATAAAAACTCCATATACCAGCTTCTGCAAATGCGGATATTGCTGCTTTGACTCGATGAGCACCTCACTGATATAGTAAACCAGTCGTTGAACCGGATATTCCTTGCCAGCCTCCTTGCGATGCACCACAATTGCCACACTGACAGCACAGGCATTAGCAGCCACGTACAATAACAAGGGCTCTTTGTCAACCGGAGCAGCAAGACCAGCGGTTCAGCCAACTACCGCTTCAAGTCTTCAAACGCCACATTAGCCGCATCACTCTAGACAAAGGTGTCTGTTTTCTTCAACATCTGGTATAGAGGGATCGCCTTCTCTCCCAAGCGGCTAATAAACCGGCTTAGGGCTGCAATTCGGCCTGCCAGACGCTGAACATCATTGATGCACGCCGGTTTAGCCAAAGATGTAATCGCTTTGATCTTCTCCGGATTAGCCTCAATGCCTCTGTTGGACACCAGAAAACCTAGGAGCTTGCCTGCCGAAACACCGAAAACACACTTGTCCGGATTGAGCATCATCTTGTAAACACGCAGATTGTCAAAGGTCGCCTTGAGATCCTCTATCAATGTATCCTTCTTCCTGGATTTTACCACAATGTCATCAACATAGGCATGAACATTGCGCCCAATCTGAGTGTGAAGACAATTTTGCACACAGCGCTGATAAGTTGCCTGGGCACTCTTGAGCCCAAAGGGCATAGAAACATAGCAGAAGGCTCCAAAGGGAGTGATGAAGGCGGTCTTCTCCTGGTCCTTAACTGCCATTTTGATCTGATGATAGCCTGAATAAGCATCCAAGAAACTCAAACGCTCACAACCCGCCGGCGCATCAATGATCTGATCAATGCGCGGGAGAGCAAAAGGATCAGTCGGACAAGCTTTGTTCAAATATGTGTAGTCCACACACATGCGCCAAGTGCCATTTTTCTTAAGAACAAGCACCGGATTAGCCAACCACTCAGGGTGAAACACTTCAATGATAAACCCAGTAGCCAACAAGCGGGCTACCTCTTCACCAATTGCCTTGCGTCTCTCCTCGTTAAAGCGTCAAAGAAATTGCTTGACCGGTTTAAACTTGGGATCAATATTGAGAGTGTGCTCAGCGAGTTACCTCGGTACACCTGGCATGTCAGAAGGCTTCCATGCAAAAATGTCCTAGTTCTCACGGATGAACTCGATGAGGCGCTTTCCTATTTTGGATCCAGATTTGTGCTGATGCTAAACTGTTTGGACGAATCGCCAGGAACAAAGTCAACAAGTTTAGTCTCCTCAGCCGGTTTGAATTTCAGGCTTGGGTCATGCTCAGTGGTGGGCTTTTTCAGAGGGGTCATGTATGCTGGATCAACATTGTCCCTGTAGTGTTTCAACTCCTCTGTAGCACAAACCGACTCAGCATAAGCCGCATCACCTTCTTCGCAATCCAAAGCGATCTTACGACTTCCATGAACTGTGATGGTCCCCTTGTGACCCGACATCTTGAGCTGCAAATAAATATAACAAGGCCTTGCCATGAATTTCGCATAAGCTGGTCGTCCAAACAGTGCGTGGTACAGGCTCTGGATCCTCACCACCTCAAAGGTCAATGTTTCAGACCGGGAGTCATGCTCATCACCAAACACAACCTCCAAAGCGATCTTGCCAAAAGGATATGCCGATTTACCTGGTACTACACCATGAAAGACAGTGTTTGACGGTTTAAGACTCTTGTTTGTCAACCCCATGTGACGGAAGGTCTCGTAATATAGAATGTTGATACTGCTCCCTCCATCCATAAGCACTTTGGTGAACTTATAACCTCCCACCTGAGGTGCCACCACCAAAGCCAGGTGACCTGGATTGTCAACCCGGGGCGGATGATCCTCTCTGCTCCACACAATAGGTTGCTCGGACAACCGCAGGTAACGTGGTACTGCCAATTCAACAGCATTAACAGCCCTCTTGTGAAGCTTCTGATCACGCTTGCACAAACTAGTGGTGAACACATGATACAGCCCACCATTCAACTGCTTT
Source organism: Triticum dicoccoides (assembly GCF_002162155.2). Classification (NCBI taxonomy): domain Eukaryota; kingdom Viridiplantae; phylum Streptophyta; class Magnoliopsida; order Poales; family Poaceae; genus Triticum; species Triticum dicoccoides. Next base: position 20,861,948 of record NC_041389.1, on the reverse strand, counting down.
GGGTGACTCTGATAACCTGATTGCTGCTGATTTCCTTGATTATTCTGTTGGTTATTACCACCTTGGTTGTTCTTGTTGCCCTGGTTATTCTGAAATCCAGAGCTTGAACCGCTGCCACCATGAAAACCTGGACCTGAACTGCCCGATGGACCCTGATCATACCGGAAAAGATCAGAGTTTTTGAACTCCTTCATAATGTGACAATCTTTCCAAAGATGAGTTGCAGGAACCTCCTTGGTCCCATGCTTTGGGCAGGGCTGGTTTAACAAACACTCCAGATTCATTCCGCCGCCACGTTGGGGCGGTTTACCCTTACGACGCTGCACATTAGCGTTAGCCACAAAATCTGAATCTGCTTTGCGCTTACCATTATTCCCATGGCCTCCTTGGTTGTGCTGTTGTCCCTTTGCACCGTCGTTCTTCTTTCCCTTCTCCGGTTTCTCCTCATCAGAATCGGGATCCTTGGTATTATCATAATCGGCATATTTGACCAAGGCAGCCATAAGGGTGCCCATATCATTGCAGTGGCGCCTGAGCCGTCCCAACTTCATCTTCAGTGACTTAAACCGGCAATTACATTCCAGTGTGATGATTGCTTGGCCAGCATTAATCCGGTCTGATGAATGCAGAACTTCTGAAACTCGGCGCACCCAATGAGTTGTTGACTCATTCTCCCCTTGAACACAGGCATCCAGATCCACAATGGACATAGGTTGTTTACATCTATCCTTGAAATTGGCTATAAGCCGGGCCTTCAACTGGCCCCATGACTCGACAGAGTTAGCTGGTAAGTTCTTCAACCATGTACAGGTTGTTCCTTCCAACATCATCATGAAGTCCTTTGCACAAGCCACTTCATCCACGTCCAGCATCTCCATTGCCATCTCATAACTTTCCACCCACGCCTCGGGTGGCTGATCAGCGGTATAATTAGGTACCTTACGTGAGCCCTTGAAGTCCTTAGGCAGTCGCACATTACGGAGAGCCGGAATAAGACTCGGCACTCCCCAAGAACTGAAAGCAAGCTCGGTGCATCGGTCCACTGATGCTGCTGGCTGAACCGGGGCGGGTTGATAACGACCCGTATGTTGTGCTGCTAAAGAGGCCTCCCTTCATGCTCTACCATTATCCACCACGTCCTGAGTGTTCGCCTCACCTTGAGCCGGATTGGGTCCTTGAGGGACAATACGGCGCCGCGCACTGCTGGACACCTCTGGTTCATCTATGTGCCTGCTATAGCTTTTGCTCGGACGCGGGGTCGTGTGAATCCTGTCTCGGCTATACGAGTAAGCTTGATGTTGGGTCATAGCCATTTGAAGAAGATCCCTGGCCCGCCGTGTCTCAACCGCCGCTGGCGATTCACCCTCTATCGGAATAGCTGCCAGCCGGGATGCTGCTGCTATCATATTGTCCAAAGGGTACAGAAGTGACCCGGCGGGGGTGTGGTATACCGCGGCGGGTTGTTCGTGCGTCGAGGTGGACCCATCACTTGAGGTTGATCCGGCGCTCCGGTCCTTGGCACAATAGTCCGGTTCACTGCTGCCGGGTTGCTAGTCCCTGCTCCTAGCGTATCAAAGAGGTTCATCGCATTGTAATCCGCCGGCAAGCGAGATTGATGTCTCCTTCTGAATACTTGATTCGAAGCTTTCTGATCCATCAAAAGTCGATAATTCTCGGCTTGAATCCTCTGCGCATGGGCATCTAAAGCGGCCCATTCCTCAGCCATCCTGGTCTCCTCAACCGCTAAATCGTCTTAGGCCTCTGTTATCTGATCCTTTAGCCTCGCAATGTCAGCATTGTGTTGATCTTGCGTTGCCGGAGTAACTGCCGTGGTCAACCAGGTTGCCGAGGCATCCATCAAACCAGAGAGAACTTGAGCCGGCCGGCGCGGAGCCTCCTGCCCCTGCTACTAGTCCGGACGCCGCCGCGGTAGAATTTTGCAAAGTTGGCTGTGTTCCGGCCATGAAGATTCCGACACGGTTTGGCGGTTCAAGAAATTCCGGAATATTGGTGCCATCGGAATACCCTTCGAACACACCGTCATGAACTTGGTACAGGGATTCGGTTTCACCAGTGGATGATTCGTCGTCGGAATAAGCGACCGTCTCACCTTCAGACACCGGTTCAGATCCGATCCCGTGGACACATCCCACGAACGCACGCTTCATGGCGGACTGAATCCGAGCAGGGCTTGCACGCTGAGCCGTCTCGAAGAGGTCGGTGCAGATGTCCGGCTCAGGGCCCGGTTTGACGATCTTGCCAATGAAAACTTGAATTCCGCCAAATGGGACCTGGTACCCGTACTCAATTGAACCGGCCTCGGGCCCCATCCTGCGTAATCGATGTAGAGCTTGCCGAGACGACTCTTGGTCATCCGGCCAACCGCGTACCCTTTGAGTCCTTCAAAGTTTCCCTTCAAGAACTCGAAACCATCGTGCGATAGCCTCACGGTGGGCGCCAACTGTCGTGGAAATATCACGTCAGATGTCCTCATGGAAGGACTTAGTCGTGGAGCCATCGCGACGGGTTAGCTTAAAGGGGTTAAACTGGACAAAGGACACAAGGGATTTTATACTAGTTCGGCCCCTTCGATGAAGGTAAAGGCCTACGTCTAGTTGTGTTGGGATTATTGGGGTCTTGATAACCAGGGAGCTAAACACGCTATGCCTGGCTCTCGAGTTATTGTTTCTTGTCCCAGAACCTTCGCCTGGTCGTCCCCTTATATACATGGGTTGACGCCCGGCCGGTTTACAGAGTACCGAGGCCGGCTCATACAAGTGTCCGGCTTGGTCTCTCCTTTCCTATCTTACAATACAAGTAACATAACCATGGCGGTTTACCATTATGGGCCCTAATCCTCCTTTGGGCTTCGGGCCTCTAAGCTTCATAGTAAAGCGCCATCTTTTGGGTCTTCGTGGGCTTCAATATAGTTGAGGGTGAACCGGCCCCTCCTGGCCGGTTTACACTCAGTAGTTATATCCCCAACAGTGTCCGAACATAGTCATCCAATATATCGATCTTTACGTCTCGACCAACGAGACTCCTCGTCATGTCCGTGATCATATCTGGGACTCCGAACTACCTTCGATACATCAAAACACAAAAACTCATAATACCGATCGTCACTGAACTTTAAGCGTGCGGACCCTACGGGTTCGAGAACTATGTAGACATGACCGAGACACGTTTCCGGTCAATAACCAATAGCAGAACCTGGATGCTCATATTGGTTCCCACATATTCTACGAAGATCTTTATCGGTCATACCGCATAACTACATATGATGTTCCCTTTGTCATTGGTATGTTACTTGCCCGAGATTCGATCGTCGGTATCTCAATACCTAGTTCAATCTCGTTACCGGCAAGTCTCTTTACTCGGTATCTAATGCATCATCCCGTAACTAACTCATTAGTCACATTGCTTGCAAGGCTTATAGTGATATGCATTACTGAGAGGGCCCAGAGATACCTCTCCGACAATCGGAGTGACAAATCCTAATCTCGAAATACGTCAACTCAACAAGTACCTTCGGAGACACCTGTAGAGCACCTTTATAATCACCCAGTTACGTTGTGACGTTTGGTATCACAGAAAGTGTTCCTCCGGTATGCGGGAGTTACATAATCTCATAGTCATAGGAACATGTATAAGTCATGAAGGAAGCAATAGCAACATACTAAATGATCAAGTGCCAAGCTAACGAAATGGGTCAAGTCAATCACATCATTCTTCTAATGATGTGATCCCATTGATCAAATGATAACTCATATCTATGGTTAGGAAACTCAACCATCTTTGATCAATGAGCTAGTCAAGTAGAGGCATACTAGTGACACTATGTTTGTCTATGTATTCACACATGTATTATGTTTCCGGTTAATACAATTCTAGCATGAATAATAAACATTTATCATGATATGAGGAAATAAATAATAACTTTATTATTGCCTCTAGGGCATATTTCCTTCAGTCTCCCACTTGCACTAGAGTCAATAATCTAGATTACATGTTAATGATTCTAACACCCATGGAGCCTTGGTGTTGATCATGTTTTGCTTGTGGAAGAGGCTTAGTCAACGGGTCTGCAACATTCAGATATGTATGTATCTTGCAAATCACTATGTCTCCCACCTGGACTTGGTCCCGGATGGAATTGAAGCGTCTCTTGATGTGTTTGGTTCTCTTGTGAAATCTGGATTCCTTTGCCAAGGCAATTGCACCAATATTGTCACAAAAGATTTTCATTGGAGCCGATGCACCAGGTATGACACCTATATCGGATATGAACTCCTTCATCCAGACTCCTTCATTTGCTGCTTCCTAAGCAGCTATGTACTCCGCTTCACACGTAGATCCCGCCATGACGCTTTGTTTAGAATTGCACCAACTGACAGCTCCACCATTCAATATAAACACGTATCTGGTTTGCAATTTAGAATCGTCCGGATCAGTGTCAAAGCTTGCATCGACGTAACCATTTATGACTAGTTCTTTGTCACCTCCATAAACGAGAAACATATCCTTAGTCCTTTTCAGGTACTTCAGGATGTTCTTGACCGTTGTCCAGTGATCCACTCCTGGATTACTTTGGTACCTCCCTGCTAAACTAATAGCAAGGCACACATCAGGTCTGGTACATAGCATTGCATACATGATAGAGCCTATAGCTGAAGCATAGGGAACATCTTTCATTTTCTCTCTATCATCTGCAGTGGTCAGGCATTGAGTCTAACTCAACTTCACACCTTGTATTACAAGCAAGAACCCTTTCTTTGCTTGATCCATTTTGAACTTTTTCAGAACTTTATCAAGGTATGTACTTTGTGAAAGTCCAATTAAGTGTCTTGATCTATCTCTATAAATCTTGATGCCCAAAATATAAGCAGCTTCACTGAGGTCTTTCATTAAAAAACTTTTATTCAAGTATCCTTTTATGCTATCCAGAAATTCTATATCATTTCCAATCAACAATATGTCATTCGCATATAATATTAGAAATGCTAAAGAGCTCCCACTCACTTTCTTGTAAATACAGGCTTCTCCAAAAGTCTGTATAAAACCATATGCTTTGATCACACTATCAAAGCGTTTATTCCAACTCCGAGAGGCTTGCACCAGTCCATAAATGGATCGTTGGAGCTTGCACACTTTGTTAGCACCTTTTGGATCAACAAAGCCTTCTGGTTGCATCATATACAACTCTTCTTCCAGAAATCCATTCAGGAATGCAGTTTTGACATCCATTTGCCAAATTTCATAATCATAAAATGGGGCAATTGCTAACATGATTCGGACAGACGTAAGCATCGCTACGGGTGAGAAAGTCTCATCGTAGTCAACCCCTTGAACTTGTCGAAAAACTTTTGCAACAAGTTGAGCTTTGTAGACAGTAACATTACCATCAGCGTCAGTCTTCTTCTTGAAGATCCATTTATTCTCGATGGCTTGCCGATCATCGGGCAAGTCAACCAAAGTCCATACTTTGTTCTCATACATGGATCCCATCTCAGATTTCATGGCCTCAAACCATTTTGCGGAATCTGGGCTCATCATCGCTTCCTCATAGTTCGTAGGTTCGCCATGGTCAAGTAACATGACCTCCAGAATAGGATTACCGTACCACTCTGGTGCGGATCTTCCTCTGGTTGACCTACGAGGTTCTATAGTAACTTGATCTGAAGTTTCATGATCAATATCATTAGCTTCCTCACTAATTGGTGTAGTCCTCATAGGAACCGGTTTGTGTGATGAACTACTTTCCAATAAGGGAGCAGGTACAGTTACCTCATCAAGTTCTACTTTCCTACCACTCACTTCTTTCGAGAGAAACTCCTTCTCTGGACAGGATCCATTCTTAGCAACAAATGCCTTGCCTTCGGATCTATGATAGAAGGTGTACCCAATAGTTTCCTTTGGGTATCCAATGAAGACACATTTCTCCGATTTAGGTTCGAGCTTATCAGGTTGAAGCTTTTTCACATAAGCATCGCAGCCCCAAACTTTAAGAAACGACAACTTTGGTTTCTTGCCAAACCATAATTCATAAGGCGTCGTCTCAACGGATTTTTATGGTGCCCTATTTAACGTGAATGCAGCCGTCTCTAAAGCATAACCCCAAAAAGATAGCGGTAAATCAGTAAGAGACATCATAGATCGCATCATATCTACTAAAGTACGATTACGACGTTCGGACACACCATTACGTTGTGGTGTTCCAGGTGGCGTGAGTTGCGAAACTATTCCGCATTGTTTCAAATGTAGACCAAACTCGTAACTTACATATTCTCCTCCACGATCAGATTGTAGAAACTTTATTTTCTTGTTACGATGATTTTCCACTTCACTCTGAAATTCTTTGAACTTTTCAAATGTTTCAGACTTATGTTTCATTAAGTAGATATACCCATATCTACTCAAATCATCTGTGAAGGTGAGAAAATAACGATACCCGCCGCGAGCCTCAATATTCATCGGACCACATACATCAGTATGTATGATTTCCAACAAATTTGTTGCTCGCTCCATTGTTCTGGGGAACGGCGTTTTATTCATCTTGCCCATGAGGCATGGTTCGCAAGTACCAAGTGATTCATAATCAAGTGATTCCAAAAGTCTATCAGTATGGAGTTTCTTCATGTGCTTTACACCAATATGACCCAAACGGCAGTGCCACAAATAAGTTGCACTATCATTATAACCTCTGCATCTTTTGGCTTCAACATTATGAATATGTGTATCACTACTATTGAGATTCAACAAAAATAGACCACTCTTCAAGTGTGCATGACCATAAAAGATATTACTCATATAAATAGAACAACCATTATTCTCAGATTTAAATGAATAACCGTCTTGCATCAAACAAGATCCAGATATAATGTTCATGCTCAACGCTGGCACCAAATAACAATTATTCAGGTCTAAAACTAACCCCGAAGGTAGATGTAGAGGTAGTGTGCCGACGGCGATCACATCGACTTTGGAACCATTTCCAACACACAGCGTCACCTCGTCCTTAGCCAGTCTTCGTTTAATCCGTAGTCCCTGTTTCGAGTTGCAAATATTAGCAACAGAACCAGTATCAAATACCCAGGTGCTACTGCGAGCTCTGGTAAGGTACGCACCAATAACATGTATATCACATATACCTTTGTTCACCTTGCCATCCTTCTATCCGCCAAATACTTGGGGCAGTTCCGCTTCCAGTGACTAGTCTGTTTGTAGTAGAAGCACTCACTCTCAGGCTTAGGTCCAGACTTGGGTTTCTTCTCTTGAACAGCAACTTGTTTGCCGTTCTTCTTGAGGTTCCCCTTCTTATTCCCTTTACCCTTTTCTTGAAACTGGTGGTCTTGTTGACCATCAACACTTGATGCTCCTTCTTGATTTCTACCTCCGCAGCCTTTAGCATTGCGAAGAGCTCGTGAATTGTCTTGTTCATCCCTTGCATATTATAGTTCATCACAAAGCTCTTGTAGGTTGGTGGCAGTGATTGGAGAATTCTATCAATGATGCTATCATCCGGAAGATTAACTCCCAGTTGAATCAAGTGATTATTATACCCAGACATTTTGAGTATATGTTCACTGACAGAACTATTCTCCTCCATCTTGCAGCTGTAGAACTTATTGGAGACTTCATATCTCTCAATCCGGGCATTTGCTTGAAATATTAACTTCAACTCCTGGAACATCTCATATGCTCCATGACGTTCAAAACGTCGTTGAAGTCCCGGTTCTATGCCGTAAAGCATGGCACACTGAGCTATCGAGTAGTCATCAGCTTTGCTCTGCCAGACGTCCTTAACGTCGTGAGTTGCATCTGCAATAGGCCTGGCACCCAGCGGTGCTTCCATGATGTAATTCTTCTGTGCAGCAATGAGGATTATCCTCAAGTTGTGGACCCAGTCCGTGTAATTGCTACCATCATCTTTCAACTTTGCTTTCTCAAGGAACGCATTAAAATTCAACGGAACAACAACACGGGCCATCTATCTACAACAACATAGACAAGAAAAATACTATCAGGTACTAAGTTCATGATAAATTAAAGTTCAATTAATCATATTACTTAAGAACTCCCACTTAGACAGACATCTCTCTAATCACTAAGTGATCACGTGATCCAAATCAACTAAACCATAACCGATCATCACGTGAAATGGAGTAGTTTTCAATGGTGAACATCACTATGTTGATCATATCTACTATATGATTCACGCTCGACATTTCGGTCTTAGTGTTCCGAGGCCATATCTGCATATGCTAGGCTCGTCAAGTTTAAGCCGAGTATTCTGCATGTGCAAAACTGGCTTGCACCCCTTGTAGATGAACGTAGAGCTTATCACACCCGATCATAACGTGGTGTCTCGGCACGACAAACTTTGCCAACGGTGCATACTCAGGGAGAACACTTTTACCTTGAAATTTAGTGAGACATCATCTTATAATGCTACCGTCAATCAAAGAAAGATAAGATGCATAAAGGATAAACATCACATGCAATCAGTATAAGTGATATGATATGGCCATCATCATCTTGTGCTTGTGATCTCCATCTCCGAAGCACTGTCATGATCACCATCGTCACCGGCGCGACAACTTGATCTCCATCGTAGCATCATTGTCGTCTCGCTAACTATTGCTTCTACGATTATTGCTACCACTTAGTGATAAAGTAAAGCAATTACAGGGCGATTGAAATGCATAAAATAAAGCGACAACCATACGGCTCCTGCCAGTTGCCGATAACTCTGTTACAAAACATGATCATCTCATACAATAAAATTTAGCATCATGTCTTGACCATATCACATCACAACATGCCCTGCAAAAACAAGTTAGACGTCCTCTACTTTGTTGTTGCAAGTTTTACGTGGCTGCTACGGGCTGAGCAAGAACCGTTCTTACCTACGCATCAAAACCACAATGATAGTTCGTTAAGTTAGTGATGTTTTAACCTTCTCAAGTACCAGGCGTAGCCACACTCGGTTCAACTAAAGTTGGAGAAACTGACACCCGCCAGCCACCTATGTGCAAAGCACGTCGGTAGAACCAGCCTCGCGTAAGCGTACGCGTAATGTTGGTCCGGGCCGCTTCATCCAACAATACCGCCAAACCAAAGTATGACATGCTGGTAAGCAGTATGACTTATATCGCCCACAACTCACGTGTGTTCTACTCGTGCATATAACATCTACGCATAAAACCAGGCTCGGATGCCACTGTTGGGGAACGTAGTAATTTCAAAAAAAATCCTATGCACATGCAAGATCATGGTGATGCATAGCAACGAGCGGGGAGAGTGAGTCCACGTACCCTCGTAGACCGAAAGCGGAAGCGTTAGCACAACGCGGATGATGTAGTCGTACGTCTTCACGATCTGACCGATCAAGTATCGAACGTACGGCACCTCCGAGTTTAGCACACGTTCAGCTCGATGACGTCCCACGAACTCTGATCTAGCAGAGCTTTGTGGGAGAGTTCCGTTAGCACGACGGCGTGATAACGGTGTTGATTAAGCTACCGACGCAGGGCTTCGCCTAAGCACCGCTACGATATTACCGAGGTGGAATATGGTGGAGGGGGGCACCGCACACGACTAAGAGATCAATGATCAATTGTTGTGTCTAGAGGTGCCCCCTTCCCCCGTATATAAAGGAGCAAGGGGGAGGCGGCCGGCCAAGTAGGGCGCGCCAAGGGGGGGAGTCCTACTCCCACCGGGAGTAGGACTCCACCTTTCCTTGGTGGAGTAGGAGAGGGGGAGGAAGGGAGAGAGGAGGAGAAGGAAAGAAGGGGGCGCCCCCCCCCCCTCCTTGTCCAATTCGTACAAGAGGGGGAGGGGGCGTGCGGCCTGCCCTGGCCACCCCTCCTCTTCTCCACTAGGGCCCATGAGGCCCAATAAACCCCTCGGGGGGTTTCGGTAACCCCCCGGTACTCCGGTATATGTCTGAAACCTTCCGAAACCATTCCGGTGTCCGAGCATAGTCATCCATTATATCGATCTTTACGTCTCGGCCATTTTGAGACTCCTAGTCATGTCCGTGATCATATTCGGGACTCCGAACTACCTTCGGTACATCAAAACACAAAAACTCATAATACCGATCGTCACTGAACTTTAAGCGTGCGGACCCTACGGGTTCGAGAACTATGTAGACATGACCGAGACACGTTTCCAATCAATAACCAATAGCGGAACCTGGATGCTCATATTGGTTCCCACATATTCTACGAAGATCTTTATCGGTCAAACCGCATAACTACATACGTTGTTCCCTTTGTCATCGGTATGTTACTTGCCCGAGTTTCGATCGTCAGTATCTCAATACCTAGTTCAATCTCGTTACCTGCAGGTCTTTTTACTCGTTATGTAATGCATCATCCCGTAACTAACTCATTAGTCACATTGCTTGCAAGGCTTATAGTGATGTGCATTACCGAGAGGGCCCAGAGATACCTCTCCGACAATCGGAGTGACAAATCCTAATCTCAAAATACGTCAAGTCAACAAGTACCTTCGAAGACACCTGTAGAGCACCTTTATAATCACCCACTTACGTTGTGACGTTTGGTAGCACACAAAGTGTTCTTCCGGTAAGCGGGAGTTACATAATCTCATAGTCATAGGAACATATGTATAAGTCATGAAGAAAGCAATAGCAACATACTGAACGATCAAGTGCTAAGCTAACAAAATGGGTCAAGTCAATCACATCATTCTTCTAATGATGTGATCTCATTGACCAAATGATAACTCATATCTATGGTTAGAAAACTCAACCATCTTTGATCAATGAGCTAGTCAAGTAGAGGCATACTAGTAACACTATGTTTGTCTATGTATTCACACATGTATTATGTTTCCAATTAATACAATTCTAGCATGAATAATAAATATTTATCATGATATGAGGAAACAAATAATAACTTTATTATTGCCTCTAGGGCATATTTTCTTTACTAGCCACCTTATGCAACTAGTGCATGTCAGTCGGTGGAACCTGTCTCACGTCAGCGTACGTGTAAGGTCGGTCCGGGCCGCTTCATCCCACGATGCTGCCGAATCAAGATAAGACTAGTAACGCAAGTAAATTGACAAAATCGATGCCCACAACAACTTGTGTTCTACTCGTGCATAGAAACTATGCATAGACCTAGCTCATGATGCCACTGTTGGAGATCGTTGCAGAAATTAAAAAAATTCTACGCATCACCAAGATCAATCTATGGGGATACTAGCAACGAGAGAGAGGGGAGTGCATCTTCATACCCTTGAAGATCACGAAACGGAAGCGTTGGAAGAACGCGGATGAAGGAGTTGTACTCGCAGCGATTTAGATCGCGGTTGATTCCGATCTAAGCGCCAAACAACGGCGCCTCCACGTTCAACACGCGTGCAGCACGGGGACGTCTCCTCCTTCTTGATCGAGCAAGGGGGAAGGAGAAGTTGGGGATAAACTCCGGCAACACCACAGCGTGGTGGTGGATGAGCAGCAGTTCTCTGGCAGAGCTTCGCCAAGCTCAATGGAGGAGGAGGAGGTGTTGGAGAGGGGGAGGACTGCGCCTTGGATGAGATGCTGCTGCCCTCCCTCCTTGTTGGGGAACGTAGTAATTTCAAAAAAATTCCTACGCACACGCAAGATCATGGCGATGCATAGCAACGAGAGGGGAGAGTGTTTTCCACGTACCCTCGTAGACCGAAAGCGGAAGCGTTAGCACAACGCGGTTGATGTAGTCGTACGTCTTCACGATCCAACCGATCAAGTACCGAACGTACGGCACCTCCGAGTTCAGCACACGTTCAGCTCGATGACGTCCCATGAACTCCGATCCAGAAGAGCTTTGCGGGAGAGTTGCGTCAGCACGACACCATGATGACGATGTTGATGATGCTACCGACGCAGGGCTTCGCCTAAGCACCGCTATGATATTACCGAGGTGGGATATGGTGGAGGGGGGCACCGCACGCGGCTAAGAGATCAAGAGATCAATTTTTGTGTCTAGAGGTGCCCCCGTATATAAAGGAGAAAGGGGAGGGGGTCGGCGGCCTCATATGGTGCGCCCCAACAGGGGAATCCTACTCCTACTAGGAGTAGGTTCCCCCTTTCCTAGTCCAACTAGGAGGGGAAGGAAAGAGGAGGAGGGGAGAAGGAAAGAGGGGGCCGGCCCCCAAAGCCCTAAACCAATTCGGTTTGGGCCTAGGGGGGCGCGCACCCTACACTTCCTTGCTGCCCTCTATTTCCACTAAAGCCCATGAAGGACCATTGACCCTTCCGGCGAATTCTCGTAACTCTCCGGTACTCCAAAAAATACCCGAATCACTCGGAACCTTTATGATGTCCGACTATAGTCGTCCAATATATCGATCTTTACGTCTCGGCCATTTTGAGACTCCTCGTCATGTCCCCGATCTCATCCGGGACTCCGAACTACCTTCGGTACATCAAAACACATAAACTCATAATACCGATCGTCACCGAACTTTAAGCGTGCGGACCCTACAGGTTCGAGAACTATGTAGACATGACCGAGACACGTCTCCGGTCAATAACCAATAGAGGAAACTAGATGCTCACATTGGCTCCTACATATTCTACGAAGATCTTTATCGGTCAAACCGCATAACAACACATGTTGTTCCCTTTGTCATCGGTATGTTACTTGCCCGAGATTCGATCGTCGGTATCTCAATACCTAGTTCAATCTCGTTACCGGCAAGTCTCTTTACTTGTTATGTAATGTATCATCCCGCAACTAACTCATTAGCTACATTGCTTGCAAGGCTTATAGTGATGTACATTACCAAGAGGGCCCAAAGATACCTCTCCGACAATCGGAGTGACAAATCCTAATCTCGAAATACGCCAACTCAACATGTACCTTCGGAGACACCTGTAGAGCTCCTTTATAATCACCCAGTTACGTTGTGACATTTGGTAGCACACAAAGTGTTCCTCCGGAAAACGAGAGTTGCATAATCTCGTAGTCATAGGAACATGTATAAGTCATGAAGAAAGCAATAGCAACATACTAAATGATCAAGTGCTAAGCTAACGGAATGGGTCAAGTCAATCACATCATTCTCCTAATGATGTGATCCCATTAATCAAATGACAACTCATGTCTATGGCTAGGAAACACAACCATCTTTGATCAACGATATAGTCAAGTAGAGGCATACTAGTGACACTATGTTTGTCTATGTAGTCACACATGTATTAAGTTTCCGGTTAATATAATTCTAGCATGAATAATAAACATTTATCATGAAATAAGGAAATAAATAATAACTTTATTATTGCCTCTAGGGCATATTTCCTTCAGTCTCCCACTTGCACTAGAGTCAATAATCTGGTTCACATCACCATGTGATTTAACACCAATATTCACATCTGTATGTGATTAATACCCATAGTTCACATCGTCATGATCATGTGATCAGCACCCAAAGGGTTTACTAGAGTCAATAATCTAGTTCACATTGCTATGTGATTAACACCCAAAGAGTAATAAGGTATGATCATGTTTTGCTTGTGAGAGAAATTTAGTCAACGGGTCTGTCACATTCAGAGCCATATGTATTTTACAAATATTCTATGTCTACAATGCTCTGCATGGAGCTACTCTAGCTAATTGCTCCCAATTTCAATATGTATCCAGATTGAGACTTAGAGTCATCTGGATCGGTGTAAAAGCTTGCACCGATATAACTCTTTACGACGGGCTCTTTTATCACCTCCATAATCGAGAAACATTTCCTTAGTCCTTCCTAAGGATATTCTTGACCGATGTCCAGTGGTCTACTCCTAGATCAAAATTGTACTCCTTGCCAAATTCAGAGCAAGGTATACAATAGGTCTGGTACATAGCATAGCATACTTTATAGAACCTATGACTATGGCATAGGGAATGACTTTCATTCTCTTTCTATTTTCTGCCGTGGTCGGGCTTTGAGTCTTACTCAACTTCACACCTTGCAACACAGGAAAGAACTCCTTCTTTGACTGTTCCATTTTGAACTACTTCAAAATTTATCAAGGTATGTACTCATTGAAAAATCTTATCAAGCGTCTTGATCTATCTCTATAGATCTTGATGCTCAATGTGTAAGCAGCTTCACCGAAGTCTTTCTTTGAAAAACTCTTATTCAAGTATCCTTTTATGCTATCCAGAAATTCTATATCATTTCCAATCAACAATATGTCATCTACATATAGTATTTAGAAATGCTACAGAGCTCCCACTCACTTTCTTGTAAATACAGGCTTCTCCAAAAGTCTATATAAAACCATATGCTTTGATCACACTATCAAAACGTTTATTCCAACTCTGAGAGGCTTGCACTAGTCCATAGATGGATCACTGGAGCTTGCACACTTTGTTAGCACCTTTCGGATTGACAAAACCTTCTGGTTGCATCATATACAACTCTTCTTCCAGAAATCCATTCAGGAATGCAGTTTTGACATCCATTTGCCAAATTTCATAATCATAAAATGCAGCAATTGCTAACATGATTCGGACAGACTTAAGCATCGCTATGGGTGAGAAAGTCTCATCGTAGTCAACCCCTTGAACTTGTCGGAAACCTTTTGCAACAAGTCGAGCTTTGTAGACAATAACATTACCGTCAGCGTCAGTCTTCTTCTTGAAGATCCATTTATTCTCGATGGCTTGCCGATCATCTGGCAAGTCAACCAAAGTCCACACTTTGTTCTCATACATGGATCCCATCTCAAATTTCATGGCCTCAAGCCATTTTGCGGAACCTGGGCTCATCATCGCTTCCTCATAGTTCATAGGTTCACCATGGTCAAGCAACATGACCTCCAGAATAGGATTACCATACCACTCTGGTGCGGGCTGTACTCTGGAAGACCTACAAGGTTCTGTAGTAACTTGATCTGAAGTTTCATGATCATCATCATGAGCTTCCTCACTAATTGGTGTAGAAATCACTGAAACTGGTTTCTGTGATGAACTACTTTCCAATAAGGGAGCAGGTACAGTTACCTCATCAAGTTCTACTTTCCTCCCACTCACTTCTTTCGAGATAAACTCCTTCTCTAGAAAGGATCCAAATTTAGCAACAAAAGTCTTCCCTTCAGATCTGTGATAGAAGGTGTACCCAATAGTCTCCTTTGGGTATCCTATGAAGACACATTTCTTCGATTTGGGTTCGAGCTTATCTGGTTGAAACTTTTTCACATAAGCATCGCAGCCCCAAACTTTAAGAAACGACAGCTTAGGTTTATTGCTAAACCATAGCTCATACGGTGTCGTCTCAACGGATTTACATGGTGCCCTATTTAACGTGAATGCAGCTGTCTCTAATGCATAACCCCAAAAAGATAGTGCTAAACCGATAAGAGACATCATAGATCGCACCATATCCAATAAAGTGTGGTTACGACGTTCCGACACACCATTACGCTGTGGTGTTCCAGGTGGCGTGAGCTGTGAAACTATTCCACATTGTTTTATATGAAGGCCAAACTCGTAACTCAAATATTCTTCTCCACGATCAAATCGTAGAAACTTTATTTTCTTGTTACGATGATTCTCCACTTCACTCTAAAATTCTTTGAACTTTTCAAATGTTTCAGACTTGTGTTTCATTAAGTAGATATACCAATATCTGCTCAAATCATCTGTGAAGGTCAGAAAATAACGATACTCGCCACGAGCATCAACACTCATTGGATCGCATACATCGGTATGTATTATTTCCAATAAGTTAGTAGCTCGTTCCATTGTTCCGGAGAACGGAGTTTTAGTCATCTCGCCCATAAGGCATGGTTCGCAAGCATCAAATGATTCATAATCAAGTGATTCCAAAAGTCCATCTTTATGGATTTTCTTCATGCGCTTTACACCGATATGACCCAAACGGCAGTGCCACAAATAAGTTGCACCATCATTATTAACTTTGCATCTTTTGGCATCAATATTATGAATATGTGTATCACTACGATCGAGATCCAACAAACTATTTTCATTGGGTGTATGACCAGTGAAGGTTTTATTCATGTAAACAGAACAACAATTATTCTCTGACTTTAAATGAATAACCTATTGCAATAAACATGATCAAATCATATTCATGCTCAACGCAAATGCCAAATAACATTTGTTTAGGTTTAACACTAATCCCGAAAGTATAGGGAGTGTGTGATGATGATCAGATCAATCTTGGAACTACTTCCAACACTCATTGTCACTTCCCCTTCAACTAGTCTCTGTTTATTCTGTAACTCCTATTTCGAGTTACTAATATTAGCAACCAAACAAGTATCAAATACTCAGGGGCTACTATAAACACTAGTAAGGCACACATCAATAACCTGTATATCAAATATACCCTTGTTCACTTTGCCATCCTTCTTATCCACCAAAAATTCACGGCATTTCCGCTTCCAGTGACCATTTCCTTTGCAGTGTAAGCACTCAGTTTCAGGCTTTGGTCCAGCTTTGGGCTTCTTCGCGGGAGTGAAAACTTGCTTGTCATTCTACTTCAAGTTCCCTTTCTTTCCCTTTGCCCTTTTCTTGAAACTAGTGGTCTTGTCAATCATCAACACTTGATGCTCTTTTCTTGATCTCTACCTTCGTTGATTTCAACATCATGAAGAGCTCGGGAATCGTTTTCGTCATCCCTTGCATACTATAGTTCATCACGACGTTCTAGTAACTTGGCGATGGTGACTAGAGAACTCTGTCAATCACTATCTTATCTAGAAGATTAACTCCCACTTGATTCAAGCGATTGTAGTACCCAGACAATCTGAGCACATGCTCACTAGTTGAGCAATTCTCCTCCATCTTTTAGCTATAGAACTTGTTGGAGACTTCATTGCTTGTAATATTAACTTCAACTCCTGGAACATCTCATATGGTCCATGACGTTCAAAACGTCTTTGAAGTCCCGATTCTAACCCGTTAAGCATGGGGCACTAAACTATCAAGTAGTCATCATATTGATCTAGCCAAACATTCATAAAGTCTGCATCTGCTCCTGCAATAGGTCTGTCACCTAGCGGTGCATTAAGGACATAATTTTTCTATGCAGCAATGAGGATAAACCTCAGATCACGGATCTAATCCGCATCATTGCTACTAATATCTTTCAACATAGTTTTTCTCTAGGAACATATCAAATATAAACATAGGGAAGCAACAACACGAGCTATTGATCTACAACAAGATTTGCAAAATACTATCAGGACTAAGTTCATGATAAATTAAAGTTCAATTAATCATATTACTTAAGAACTCCCACTTAGATAGACATCCCTCTAATCATCTAAGTGATCACCTGATCCAAATCAACTAAACCATGTCCGATCATCACATGAGATGGAGTAGTTTTCAATGGTGAACATCACTATGTTGATCATATCTACTATATGATTCACGCTCGACCTTTCGGTCTCCAGTGTTCCAAGGCCATATCTGTATATTCTAGGCTCGTCAAGTTTAACCTGAGTACTCCGCGTGTGCAACTGTTTTGCACCCGTTGTATTTGAACGTAGAGCCTATCACACCCGATCATCACGTGGTGTCTCAGCACGAAGAACTTTCGCAACGGTGCATACTCAGGGAGAACACTTATACCTTGAAATTTAGTGAGAGATCATCTTATAAAGCTATCGTCGAACTAAGCAAAATAAGATGTATAAAAGATAAACATCATATGCAATCGAAATATGTGACATGATATGGCCATGATCATGTTGCGCCTTTGATCTCTATCTCCAAAGTACTGTCATGATCTCTATCGTCACCGGCACGACACCATGATCTCCATCATCTTGATTTATATCAATGTGTCGTCACATGGTCGTCTCGCCAACTATTGCTCTTGCAACTATTGCTATCGCATAGCGATAAAGTAAAGCAATTATTTGGTGCTTGCATCTTATGCAATAAAGAGACAACCATAAGGCTTCTGCCAGTTGTCGATAACTTCAACAAAACATGATCATCTCATACAACAACTTATATCTCACCACGTCTTGACCATATCACATCACAACATGCCCTGCAAAAACAAGTTAGATGTTTCTACTTTGTTGTTGCAAGTTTTACGTCGCTGCTACGGGCTGAGCAAGAACCGTTCTTACCTATGCATCAAAACCACAACGATAGTTCGTCAAATTAGTGTTGTTTAAACCTTCTCAAGGACCAGGCGTAGCCACACTCGGTTCAACTAAAGTTGGAGAAACTGACACCCGCCAGCCACCTATGTGCAAAGCACGTCGGTAGAACCAGTCTCATGTAATCGTACGCGTAATGTCGGTCCGGGCCGCTTCATCCAACAATACCGCCAAACCAAAGTATGACATGCTGGTAAGCAGTATGACTTGTATCGCCCACAACTCACTTGTGTTCTACTCGTGCATATAACATCTACGCATAAAACCTGGCTCGGATGCCACTGTTGGAGAACGTAGTAATTTCAAAAAAGTTGATCATGGTGATGCATAGCAACGAGGGGAGAGTGTTGTCCACGTACCTCGTAGACCAAAAGTGGAAGCTTTAGCACAAAGCGGTTGATGTAGTCGTACGTCTTCACGATCCGGCCGATCAAGTACCGAACGTACGGCACCTCCGAGTTCAGCACACGTTCAGCTCGATGACGTCCCACGAACTCCAATCCAGCAGAGCTTTGCGGGAGAGTTGCGTCAGAACGACGGCGTGATGACAGTGTTGATGATGCTACCGACGCAGGGCTTCGCCTAAGCACCGCTACGATATTACCAAGGTGGAATATGGTGAAGGGAGGCACCGCACACGGCTAAGAGATCAAGATATCAATTGTTGTGTCTAGAGGTGCCCCCTTGCCCCCGTATATAAAGGAGCAAGGGGAGGGGGCCGGCGGCCTCATATGGTGCGCCCCAAGGGGGGAGTCCTACTCCTACTAGGAGTAGGTTCCCCCGTTCCTATTCCAACTAGGAGGGAAGGAAAGAGGAGGAGGGGAGAAGGAAAGAGGGGGCCGGCCCCCAAAGCCCTAAACCAATTCGGTTTGGGCCTAGGGGGGCGCACCCTACACTTCCTTGCTGCCTTCTATTTCCACTAAAGCCCATGAAGGCCCATTGACCCTTCCGGCGAATTCCCGTAACTCACCAGTACTCCAAAAAATACCCGAATCACTCGGAACCTTTCCGATGTCCGAATATAGTCGTCCAATATTTCGATCTTTACGTCTCGACCATTTCGAGACTCCTCGTCATGTCCCCGATCTCATCCGGGACTCTGAACTACCTTCGGTACATCAAAACACATAAACTCATAATATCGATCGTCACCGAACTTTAAGCATGCGGACCCTACGGGTTTGAGAACTATGTAGACATGACCAAGACACGTCTCCTGTCAATAACCAATAGCGGAACCTGGATGCTCATATTGGCTCCTACATATTCTACGAAGATCTTTATCGGTCAAACCGCAAATAACTCATTAGCTACATTGCCTACAAGGCTTATAGTGATGTACATTACCGAGAGGGCCCAGAGATACCTCTCCGACAATTGGAGTGACAAATCCTAATCTCAAAATACGCCAACTCAATATGTACCTTTGGAGACACCTGTAGAGCTCCTTTATAATCACCCAGTTACGTTGTGACGTTTGGTAGCACACAAAGGGTTCCTCCGGCAAACGGGAATTGCATAATCTCATAGTCATAGGAACATGTATAAGTCATGAAGAAAGCAATAGCAACATATTAAACGATCAAGTGCTAAGCTAACGGAATGGGTCAAGTCAATCACATCATTCTCCTAATGATGTGATCCCGTTAATCAAATGACAACTCATGTATATGGCTAGGAAACACAACCATCTTTGATCAACGAGCTAGTCAAGTAGAGGCATACTAGTGACACTATGTTTGTCTATGTATTCACACATGTATTAAGTTTCCGATTAATACAATTCTAGCATGAATAATAAACATTTATCATGAAATAAGGAAATAAATTATAAATTTATTATTGCCTCTAGGTCATATTTTCTTCACTCCTCCCCTCTATTTACAGGGTGAAGGGGAAAGGGGGCCGGCCCCTCTAGATGAGATCTAGAGGGGGGCGGCCAAGGGAAGGGGGCTTGCCCCTCCAAGCCAAGGGAGGCGCCCCCTTTAGGGTTTCCCCCAAGCCCTAGGCGCATGGGCCCTACAGGGGATGGCGCCCAACCCACTTAGGGGATGGTTCCCTTCCACATACAGCCCATAGGGCCCTCCGGGGCAGGTAGACCCTCCCGGTGGACCCCCGGAACCTCTTCGGTGGTCCCGGTACAATACCGGCAAACCCCCGAATACTACCGGTGACCGTATGATGACTTCCCATATGTAAATCTTCACCTCTGGACCATTCCGGAACTCCTCGTGATGTCTGGGATCTCATCCGGGACTCCGAACAACATTCGGTAACCACATACTATTTCCCATAACAACTCTAGCATCACCGAATCTTAAGTGTGTAGGCCCTACGGGTTCGGGAATCATGCAGACATGACCAAGACAGCTCTCCGGCCAATAACCAACAGCGGGATTTGGATACCCATATTGGCTCTCACATGTTCCATGATGATCGCATCGGATGAACCACGATGTCAAGGATTCAAGCAATCCCGTATACAATTCCCTTTGTCAATTGGTACGTTACTTGCCCGAGATTCGATCATCGGTATCCCAATACCTCATTCAATCTCGTTACCGGCAAGTCACTTTACTCGTTCCGTAATGCATGATCCCGTGACCAACTACTTAGTCACATTGAGCTCATTATCGAGAGGGCTCAGAGATACCTCCCCGTCATACGATGTGACAAATCCCAGTCTTGATTCGTGTCAACCCAACAGATACTTTCGGAGATACCTGTAGTGCACCTTTATATCCACCCAGTTACGTTGTGACGTTTGGTACACCCAAAGCATTCCTACGGTATCCGGGAGTTACACAATCTCATGGTCTAAGGAAATGATAGTTGACATTAGAAAAGCTTTAGCAAACGAACTACACGATCTTGTGCTATGCTTAGGATTGGGTCTTGTCCATCACATCATTCTCCTAATGATGTGATCCCATTATCAATGACATCCAATGTCCATAGTCAGGAAATCATGACCATCTGTTGATCAACGAGCTAGTCAACTAGAGGCTTACTAGGGACATGTTGTGGTGTATGTATTCACACATGTATTACGGTTTCCGTTCAATACAATTATAGCATGAACAATAGACAATTACCATGAACAAGGAAATATAATAATAACCATTTTATTATTGCTTCTAGGGCATATTTCCAACAATCCATGCATTGAAATACTTTTTCAGGTTGTTCTTTCCCATTTTTGTCTTCCTGCAAATACTTACCGACCTTTCTAAGATATGTTATTGGATCGGGACAAGTATGTGCAATAGATGACATGCCCTCCTCAAACCTACGAGGTTTATTTTTCTTGACTGCCCACTTGAATATTTTCAAAATGTTATCATCCCGATAAGATTTGTATAGGTTCTCTGCGACATGTTGAGAACAAAATCGATGAACACACTCACCAGCATCCTCGCTGCAACCAATGTGTGGCTGCTTAAACACCCATTTGATTGCTTTGTGATGATCTGAAATGACACACACAAACTTTCCAACACCAATTACCTCCCTCCGAAGCCATCTCATGAACCAACCCTAGTTTGATGCATCCTCTTTCTCCAGAATGGCAAATGCAAGAGATATTAGTTGGTTATTAGCATCATATCCACAAGCCATTAGCAACCTTCCCTTGTACCTTCCCGATAGAAATGAAGCATCCACACTTATTACAAGTCGAATGTGAGGAACAACTTCAATACAAGGTCCAAATGCCCAAGCCACACATCGAAATTCTCTATGCCCATCTTGCACCATGGATTTCGATAGAAGAGTATACTTTGTACCTGGATTTTTAACTTTAATAGCTTCGAGGAAAGGGGCCAAAAGATTGTATGATCCTTCCCAGCTACCAAAAAGTTGTGTTGTGGCCTTCTCTCTTCCATGCCACAACTTATTGTATGATGGCTTCACATTTCGGTAACGTTGTCTGAATAATGCTCAACCATTTTTTATAATCAACTCCAGGTCATCCTTCAGTGCTTCACAAATCACATCAGCAATTATAGAGGCTGATAACTTAGAATGGTCAGTTCTATTTGCTGGTGCACGACAAGTGTGAGAGTAAGGGCACTTTCTTATTTGCCAACATGAACCAATTTTTGTTGGTGTTGCATACAGCCTCGACATGCAACTATCATTGATACACTCTGCTATAAGTTTAGATTGACTGCTTGTGTTGTACTTTACTTCCAAGTTCACACATTCGATTCTTATAATTATAAATAGATTGATCCATATGCTCTACTCTAAATCCATATGCTTTAAATGGATAAGAGAGATATGGATTTTCTGCTCAGCTCAAATTGTATCATTTTCCTTCTGCCTGGACACGAAGAGATATGAAATAGTTGACGAAGACTGGATTTCTTTCCACTTTCCTATTTCTGAACAACGACTTATGTTATCATGGTATCGAATTTTTTCATTCGAGTATCTATTGGAAATGAATTCTCCAGTATTTGATTCCTTACTAACAAAGAACTTTTTCACCAATTGCAATTTTAAGGTGCTCTTTCAAATCAAAAATCTGCAGCTCCGACAATGGACTCGCAAAATAATTCTTACATCCAAAAAACCTTTCATCCGTTGTTGTCTCCCTTAGTACAGATATGTCACTAAAGGCTCTCACACCATTCTGTCCGGAGCTCCGCATGAATGGAAATGCATGGACAGGATGCACGTGCCTTGGTTTTGAATCATCATCTGAACTTTGGCTAGGTGCACCATCAGAATCATGCTCATCATCATCAAGCTCTCCAATCAAATCATCCTCATGGTTTGTATCCTCCTGATAATATGGGCCACGGCCAATGCTTGTTCGCAAATCATTTGTAACATTAACATGACTTGAAGGTTGAGCATGTGGCAAGTTGAGATGAGGAGCACCTGTGATACATTCTGGAAAACCACCGAGCGAGGTTTGATGTAATGAGCAATGCATTGCACTTTCCTATGTTTGCTCTTGACTTTCGTTTCTTCGGATATTCCTTGCAGCATTGACTTGATTCAACATGTCTCCATTTGGCGAGATGTTAACATATAGCTCTATCACTTGCCATGTTATCCGAGACTTCGTCTTCTCAAAAACCATGGTCCATCCTCTTTCCTCAATATTGGAACTAATTGAAAATAATGTGGTCCAGGAGCTCCAATATCCAAGCGAGCTTGCATATTCAGGTTGTACTGTTCATCGCCAACTCCAAGTCTTCGGCATATCTCACTCTTGACATCTTCAAAAGTTGTTTCCTCGGATGCTGGAAAAGTGACATTGGGAGGAACAGTATAATGCACACCCGTGGATCCATGTTGCAGTTCACCATCCACATATGGCAGTACGATTAACATGTTCTTATCTTCACCTGCTAACATGAACATGCAAGGTGTAAATATGACAACCTTACATTGATCTGTTGCCGACTATGTAAAGTTGAATTTTCGCAACCTATCAATTCTCTTAAAAATACCTATTTCGAACTGTACCACCACATGAATATTGAAACCAAATATCTAAACATTGTTTGCTTAAAAGTCATTGAATCAATTGGACAAAGAACCAACAGAGATGCAAGATAACCTTAGCAGAAATCTCATGTGCCAACCATGAGATGATAAGAGGATCCTAATGGTGAGCGGGGAATAAGAGAGATAGGGCTACCGTGATCAGAGACGTTGAGTGCTGGGGCTGGTTAGCACATGGCGAGGTTGACGAGCGGCGATTCCGTGCGTTCTAGGGTTTACAAGCCGTCTGTTTGAGGAGAACGATTCAGTTTAATCTTTTTAACAGCAGCGAATCGAACCATATACAGGGACATTGTTGACAGTGGCGTCCAGGCCAGAACGCTGTGCGTAATAACGTCCAGATCTGGACGTTGAGGTAAACATCGTCCTTCCTATTTTTCAGATTTAGACCAATCCTTTCTCAGTTTCGTAATTACGTGATTATTAATTATTATTTATAAAAAAATCGGTAACTCACCTACACATCGCATCCAAAGAATCTTCTTCCAGTGTCAATTCCTTCAAAAACTACACATTTGTTGGGCCTCGTCTGATGCATCATGCACTTAAACGTTGATTCCACAACAACACCACTGAGTGTTAGCTAGTTGCTTTTGATTCAGTCTGTGAGTAGTGAAATGATTCTCTTGTCAAGTGCTTGTGTGTAAAGCAAAATCAATCTTGCTCTTATCTTTCGTATCAAGACACTCAAAGTTCAAACAAACCTTTCATCAAGTTAGATGTTTGTTAGATCAGTTTACTTATATGCTCTATACATACGTGATTCCTCCCTTGCTACCTGCTACAATTGAGAGAAATATATTGAGGAAGTAATGACTGGATCAAATTTGTTTTGGTACTTGCTGAAATGTTACTGCACAACATTTTGAGGGTCCTTCCTCTCCTTCTCTGTTTCTTCTTTCTTCCCCTTCTGGAATTTCTCATCTTAATTTTTGTTGATTCCCCTGCCCAGAAAAAGGAGAAGAAGGAGCAGAACAAGGGCAAGGGAGCTCACTGCCCAGGCCATACCCATCTCACCCAGGTAATTGATAGCGTTATATAAATACCATGTCCTCTCTTGCCTTAAAATGGTCCTAATTAGTTAGTGATCCTGGTCAGAGGGACGTCGCCGGCGGCATACCTGCCTATGTGGGAGGAGACGGGGCGGGGGGATGGGGCGCCGAGGGGATGACGAGGAGGAGGGGGTGTGGTTTTGATGCTTGTCGGTGGCATTGGTCTGGTAGAGAAGGAGGCAGGAGAGGCGTCGGCAGCGTGCCTGCTGAGGTCAGCAACAGAGGATACGGGGAAAGGGTGGAGGAGACGGCGAGGCGGGGGTCGTGGTGGTGGTGGGCCGTGGAAAGCTAAGGGAGGCATGAGAGGATCTGAGGGCAGATGGCACTGGCGGCGGCCACCGCACCATATCGGCTCTGACACTGCCGGCTGGCGGGCTTTAGGTTCTCCCGGCAGATTTTCCCCATTTTAGGTGGTTGGATAAGGTGGGGCAAGGGCTAGGCTGAGAGGGAATAGTGGGTGTGTCTTTTTGCAAAAGTGCCATTGATTGCTTTGTGTGCGTTAGAATAGATAGAATGGTTGTGAATGAAAGTTGGCACGCACATCATCATCATCATCCGTGGTTTTTATAGGAGTAGAGATTTGTTGTGCATCAATGGGCCAGCGTTGGAAGCACGTGTTGGACCGGCCTTTACCGTGCGCATTCTCACAGTGTGTTCGTGTTTTTTTACCTTCCGTTTTATGCACATTTTCAAAAAAAATTCGATTTCAAATTTTGTTTAATATTTTTAAATATTCTAAACATATGTATTGCAAAAATGCTTTACATAAATTACGTATAAAATGTTAATAATGCACTTGAAAATGTTAAAACATGTAGAGAGAAATGTTAATTATGTGTACTAAAAATGTTAGTGACATTTAGAAAAAAGGCTGTATGCTTAAAAATATGTACGTCACATTTAAGAAAAATGTTTGTATAATTTAGAAGTTCTAAAAATGTTTGCATAATTCGAAAAACTGTTTCATACATTCAAGAAAAATGTAGGTTACATTTCAAAACATGTTCACAAGTTTAAAAATATGTTTGTTACATTTTCAAAAAAAATATAAGATGTTTGTATAATGTTAAAAAACATGTTTCGTCCATTAAAAATGTACGCAACATTTTAAAGAAATATAGTGTTTCAATTTTTTTATGACATTTTTGAAAATATTTATACAATGTAAAAAAAGTTCCGGTAGATTAAAAAAAATCTTTATATCCATTATAAAAATGTACGTGATTCATTTGAAAGATATTCACAAGTTTCCAACCATAAATCATGGAGTTTAGAATTTTCTATTGCCATTTAAAAATGTAAAACGTGTATTTTGAAAATCATGTTGCTGTTTACTCCAAAACAATTGTTCAAAAGAAAACAGATATATCATGTATTTGAAAAAATGTTAAAAAATGTTTAAAGCCCGATCAAACAAAAGAAAACCGAAGAAAACGACAAAATAAAAAACAAAAGAAAATGAGAAAAAAAAGGGAAGAAAACCGAAGCACAGCGAGCAACCTATAAACAACACGTGAGCGCTCGGGAGCGACTTCCCCCTAATGGGCCAGCCCGATTCGCTCGCCCGTAGGCGATTCCTATTAGCCTCCGTCTCGATACCGCCTTGCCGTCCCCTCACTATTGACGCTCGTGGCCACCGCGCCATCGACGTCCCCGATCCGCCTGATCGCGCTCCCTGCTCCTGTATCCACTCCGTCGGCAAGCTGGCCGTCTGTTTTTCAGGTACGGGTATCCTGGCATTCAGATTAGTTAGAGTCAGACCCCGCGCAACTCCACAAAACTTTTTTTTAGGGCAAAGCAAAGCTTTATAACTTAACGGTGTCTGGCCAAATCGTCAGAAACGCAACTCCACAAATTTTAGGCGTACCGGCACAGTACAGACCATCTAGGTCGGCACCAGGACCAGGATTGGGGTCACAGGACTTAGTCAATTGACTTGTATTTAGCCTGGTTGATTGATAAGTTGCCCCAAAATCTCCATAGGTCCAATTTTAACCTACATATGTGAACACCAACTTACTACTCCCTCCATTTTTATATACAAGGCCACAAACTCATATTACAGGTATCAAGATAAAATTTAATGCATACTTTGCAATCAAACTTTTCATTTCATTTATTGGGATCATTAATATGTCACATGCATGCAAGGAAACCGAGTGGAGGAAGTAGCTAGTGCCATTATGACGGCATGGATGTAAGTATTAAACAGGTTGCTAGTACGAGGAAATATCATTAAATCTTCTCTCGATTACTGTTGGTGGCCTTATATAGATGCAAAACGTATATTTCATAGTGGCCTTGTATAAGTAAATAGAGGGAGTAGTTAATTACTGACTTATTCCCTTGCGTATACTATATGTACAAGTCCTTGTTTTCAGTCGTCGGCTTTGTTGTTTTGTAAGTATTGTGCAGCAAATAGTCGTTTAAGGGATATGCAAATAGTCTGTCATTTGTTTGTCCCCTTTGTTTTTTGTGTCGTGCAATGCAATGGGGTTGTTTCTGCACCAACTCAAATGACATTGGTGCAGAAACGGGAAAGGAGCTTTTGGTATAGTATATAGTTCTGAATGTGCTGGCTACTGAATACTTTTGAGTTGCCACACTACACTATGTTCCTTTAGTTTAACAAAATGGCATCTTTAACGGCTCGACAGCATGTAATCTTCATTACC
The DNA here is from genome assembly GCF_002162155.2 of Triticum dicoccoides. Classification (NCBI taxonomy): domain Eukaryota; kingdom Viridiplantae; phylum Streptophyta; class Magnoliopsida; order Poales; family Poaceae; genus Triticum; species Triticum dicoccoides. The sequence continues at coordinate 20,834,547 of NC_041389.1, read as the reverse complement.
AAGTGGAATACCGCTTACTTAATTACTCCCTCTGTCCCACAATATAAGAACGTTTATAACATCATACTAGTGTCAACAACGTTCTTATATTATGGGATGGAGGGAGTAGTTGCAACAAAAAGATATATCTTATGAGCACGGAGCAGCCTGTGAGGCGAAATGCCGCACCAACTTCTTCCGCTAGTGGCCAATGTCAGAGGGGTGCTTCCAGCCCGGGCACTGGACGTATGAGTGCAAGAATGAACGGGTCTACATCTCGCGCCCCTCGAGGACTGAGCAGCTTAAGCACCCCAGGTTGAAGAAGAAAGTTTCGCTGCCGGCTTGCTCTCGGTTCGTGAACCCTCATCTTGAGAAGGAGATGGAGGAGGAAACGAAGCTGACGGGTGCAAAGCAGAAGAAGGAGAAATCAAATCTGAGAGAAACAAGGTAAAAAGTAACAGGAAACATCGTGCTTCGGTGTCAGACACCGACTCCGAGTCCGAATCATCGACGAGTGGCTCTGAGTATTCTTCTGAAAGCGGCAGTTCAAGCGAGAGTTCGTTGGACTTGGAGGATAGGAAGCATCGATGCAAGGCGAAGCAGAAGAAAAGAAGGCACCAAAGGGACAACACCGTTTTCATCCTCCTCCACGGTATCGGAATCTGAGTCTAAACTTGATTCTGACGAGAAGGGCAAGAAGCGTGGTTACAAGCGCCGAGCTTCAAGAGCCAGAGAAAGCGACTAAGGACACTCCAAACTTTGAGAAACCAAGGAGCAAAAACAATCGATTGAGTTCAAAAAGAGAAGAAAATGGAGTAAGGCTACACAACATCTGTCATATTAGAGACAATTTATATCAGTATGTAAGGAAAGATTTATCGTCTACGTAGAATGTCTAGGAAATATTAGAGCTCACTCATATAAATTTGACAGCAAAATATATATCAACATGTTCTGTCCATATTATAACTGGCCAGCAACAGCTGCTATCTTAAGCAAAAAGAAAGAAATGAAGTTATGTAACATAACTGAAATTCGTTAGACAGACACCATTAGGCTGTATTCCTCACTTGCAAACTTAACTGTAACCATCTTCTTTATCTTTCTATTAAAACAAATATGCGACGAAATAGGGAAAACTACGAAGGGAAAACACTCCCAGAAAAGGGAGAAAAGGAAGAACAACACCTGCACATGAAAGAATACGTGGAAACAGGGAAGGGGCATGAGGTGGGTACAATGGACTAACTAATAACTACAACATGATTGAACATGTATCTGACCAGCGGGAATAGACCTATGAAAAATTCGTGACTTATAAACCAAGAAGATGAAAATAGTACTAAACCACGACAAGAATTATGGAACGGAGGAAGTATTAGCCAAAAGCATCTCAAAAAGTACCCCAATAGCGCTCCCCCAACTAATCCACCAAGTACCGGATTTTTAGGCGGGTTAAGTTTCATTTGCCTCATTCCAAGCCGTCGATGAGCTCCGCCTCGCTGTTCGTGCAGCATTCCACCACCACCATGTGCTTCGCCTTGTTTTCCGCACAACGCTGTGCCGCAGGAGCAGATTCAGCTGGCGGCTGGAGTGAATAAAGTAAACCATGGCCACTGATGTTCTGCTCGCCTCATGTGAATCCCTTGGTGCAAATGACATGATGATGATGCCCCTCTTAAGAAGAAGCACCAATTCATTATGCCTCCTCCAGCAACATCACCAAATCTGAGCCTGCCTAACAATAATCATGAAAAATACATATGTGAATCGCACGCATAAAGGAAGCAGTGGTAGACGTACCATATTTTTTGCATAAAGTCCATGCATGTGAAACTAATACGAAACACAACGAACAATTTCATAAATTATTAACCATGAGCCTCTATGCCTACAAAGGTAAATTCTGAAACATCATTCTGGTCAGATCCAACGAAGGTAAATTTTTAGAAAGAATCTAAATCAATGCCCAAGACTGGTACTTCGGATTCAGTTAATATATCAGCAAATTGTAGAATATTAGATATTCATGTGGGCAAACCAGGACACATATTCTTGACATGTACTCAATTATTTTTTGGGCATCAGAACATGGCCAATCCAAGTGGCGAAATATATAGTACTCCCTCCGTCCCATAATATAAGATACTATTATAACCGATAAGTAATTACGTTACTACAACCAATATGTGAGTATATTGGTTGTAATAGTATCTTATATTATGGGACAGAGGGAGCAACTTCTAATCAACAGTCGCACCAAAGCCCATTAGAAAAGGCACCCCTCAAAACAATACTTGAGCTGCCACCATATGGCACAAGAAGCTCGCAAATAAGCCAATTAGATTCTGTAGCAGCTGCACCCTGTGCGGGTTTCAGCAGCATACTTGTCACAGAGAAGTCCAGAATTGGATGATGTTACTACAGTAGTTGCATGATGTTTGTACTGTTATTTGAGATGAATACAGGTTCAGCAAAAAATGTATATACAATGCCTTCTTATTGTTTCAAGGACATACATTAGATAATTCTTTCTTGTGGGAGCAAGTAAAACCACATCAATTAAATTACCAGTATAAGGCAGCTACTTTTTGGTGGCCATTCACTCATTCTGCCTGTCTCCTTTCGTCGTCCCTGATTTTTGCAAGTTCCTCACGAAGTTCTTCCTTCCTCTTCATTTCTTTCTTTCTTTCTTTCTTTTGCAGCAGCCTCTTCCCACTCCTTGTCATCCTTAAACATGCCATCTTCATGGAGTCTGCTGAGATGGATTTCCATTTCGTTGTTAGGGTGCAAGTCAGTTGCTTTTTCAATGGAAGACTCTAGAGCCTCCACCCAGCCTGGAGCTGCTCCGTTACAATCAATTTCGACCTGGAAGTGTGCAAGGCCTGAAAAATGCTCGATACCCAAGTCTGCAAAAAAATTGGATGTCACCTCCATTGGGTTCAGTTCAAGATGGAACTGTCGGAGTGCTGGCATGGCATCTGTTGCGAATGTTAGCTGCAGTCTATCTATTGCCTCCACTTTGGAATACCACCTGTCTGTCATGTATGTGAAGTGGAACACCTTTAGTAGCTTGAATCCATTAGTACCGATGTTCAGCTTCTCTTTGATCGATATTCGTATCGCTAGCTCAAGATGGGCTAGAAAAGGCATGCCCATAAGGAGATGGAGACCCTCCTTATCAAATTCCTCGACCGCTATGCATAGTTTCACAAGATTTTTGAGGGAGGCCATTCCCTTGGTAACTGTTTTAATAGCTGGCCCAATTGTAAGATCGTGGAGGTATGGATAGGTGCAGCATGGGTCCCAGAATAGACGATTGCACAGGTCTCCACCAATGCTAAGATATCGAAGGTTGCATTTGCCCAACTCACTTAAAGATGACACCAAAAGTTCCACCAATCTTTCTCTTGTTGCATAATCCATGATAAGTTTTTCATTGAGATTGAGATTGAGATGTATATCCACTCTTCTCAATTTTGTTAGATGCCCAAGCTCTTCCGCAAATCTCAGTGGGTTGTCACTGTTCCAGATATTTAACTTCTCCAACTCCTCCAAGGCTTGCATACTCCCAAACTCACTTGCAGGCAACTCTGTTCGACGGCTGACAAGTAGGCGCACCAATTTTTGCAACTGCACCACAGTTGACGGCAGTCTTGGAAGATAATAACATCCTCTCACATCAAGAGTCTCTAAGTGCTGCAGCTTTCCGATTTCCCCAGGAAGCTCTGTAATTTTAAAACTGCTAAGTCGCAAATACCTAAGCTGACATGAACTTCCTATATTTTTTACATGCTTGTTTTCCAACCATTCACATCCTACGAGATCTAACACCCGCAAAGCATGAAAGTCCACGAGGTGGCATATCTGCTTAACTTGCCCAAACATAGACAGTGAGCGAACATGTAACTTGGTTTCTGTGATTGCACGGACCGCCTCATCCTGCTCTTTGGCACTAGATTGCATTGACAGACGACGAATCTTGCTTGAAAATGAATTGCAAATACGTCCATTTAAAACGGTAGCAAAGTTCTCTTCATCAGATAAAGATATGACGAGATCAAGCACCATATCATGGACCCGACAACGTTTCACGGAACCATCATACCCAACATCAACTGGCTGAATCATATTCCTATTAACAAGTTCATTGAAACAATTCTCCGCTACTTGATCCAAACGTCCCCATTGTGTAGCAATGAATCCTTCGGCCATCCATTTCCATTTCAATTCTTCACATTCAATTTCATAGTCCTCTGGATATATATACAAGTACAATAAACAAGTCTTCAGGTGGCGCGGAAGATCCAAATAACTAAGTAACAATATTTGTCTCATCCCTTTGAAGGTCTCATTGTTATCAAGCGAAGAACCAGTACCAATGGTATCTTGCAGTCTCTCCCATTCACCGATGTTATGTGTCTTATTGGCAAGCAAACTTGCAAATGTAATTATAGCCAATGGCACACCACCGCATTTTTTTAAGATCCTAGTAGAAACTTCTTCCAGTTCTGCGGGACAGGGATCATCTGAGCTGAAAATTCTCTTAAAGAACAATCTTCGAGAACCAACATCATCTAGAGGTTCCATTTGGTAGGGTAGACCACCGGATCTGGAACAGCACAAATTAGCTACACCAGTGATGCGTGTAGTAGCAATTATTCTGCTGCCGTTATTATTCTCGGGAAATGCTGCCTTGACCAATTTCCAATCGTGTTCTTTCCATATGTCATCAATAACAATGAAGTACCTACATTGAATATTGTGCATTGTTAAGCATTTTCCTGCGATTACTTGCACCAGCAAATATTTTTATATATCCAACCAAATACGCAAGTGTTTCCTACTTAATGTTCCAGTAATTTCTTTTGGCACCAATCAAACTATTGGAAATAGTTAAGGTTAAACATACTCCATATTCCCCGGTCAAAGCTAGCCATTTAAAATAAATTAAATTTTCCCAGTCTAAGTATAGGAAATAATTAAGCTAGACATTCAAATAAATCGATTCTTTCCGGCCTAAGCATAAGAAATAATTAATGTTAACTGTTAAGTATGGAAAAAACAAAACAATGTACAAGTACCTCTGTCCGGTCAAGATTTGTGTGGTTTTACGGATAAGTTGCTGTATGTCTGAACCCTCTGGCTGACATTCTCTAGACTCATCAATTTGAGACAAGATATCCTTGAGGAACTTCTCCAGATCAAGAGCGCGTGACACTGACACGGAAGCTCGGCAACGGAAGTGTCTCCCAATCTTGCGATAGACCTCCATTGCAAGGGTCGACTTCCCCAACCCTCCAGGCCCGACAATCGGCACCACTTTCAGCTCCATACTCTGATCCATCAGCAATGCAGAAATGTGCTTCACTGGGGCGTCCATGGCCACCAAGCCCCTGACCTCCTCGTGGAGCGCGGTCATCCGGGGATCTATTTCAACTCGCCTCGTTGCACTGTAATAAGCCTCATCAAGCTTGTATCTGTATCATTTTCCACACACACACACAGAGAAAAAAGAACTTATTGGTCTGAACGTCTTGCAGAGATAACGAAAGATTGCACTGTACCTGTCATGCAGCTCGGTCTCCTGCAAGACCCGAGCTTTGAGGTCTCTGATGAGGGTCGCGATGTCATGGCGCGCCCAAATCGTCTTGAGCCGGCGCGCGGTCGTCCTCATGAACCCTCGCCTGGCGTCGCCGGTGCCAAGCCGGTCCATGAAACGGTCGATGCAGTCCTCCATCTCGTAGCTGAGGTCGCGCAAGCTGTCTCTCCGCTTCTTGGCCAGGTCGTCGAGCTTGTCCATGTCCGCCAGTATGTCCAGATAGGCTCGCATCCTGCCAAGCTCGCGCTCCAGGAACTGGATCTCCTTGCGGACGCCCTTGAGAAGCTTGTACTCGTGGGTGAGCAAGGCGGAGAGCTTGCCGAGGAGGGAGCTCATCGCCCCCGTCCCCGCGCTGACCCCCGCCATCGCGAGATCTTTGCGCCGCCGAATCTGGAGGGGGAGGTGAGGATGGTGGCGGCTGGCGGCGCTGATTATGGAGGGGGCGGCTGGGGAGGTCGAGTGAGGGGGAGAGGGGAACGCCCGAGAGATGAGCCGAGAGAGAGTTGACTTGCAACAGCCACAACGCTATACGCCATTCTTTTTGTTTCTTTTACGGTTTTTGCTGAGGCACATCTATACTCCGAGGCTTCATCCGTTTCAGTGAATACTCAAAATTCAACTTTGAGTTTTGTACTTAGAAACTATGCTACCATTTAAAACTTCTTTTCAACATGATTCAACTAGAAATGCTTTATACCATATGGCTCATAATTGGTTGGTCTAATTCTCTATAACACTATGCCCCTAATTTTAAAGGGCCCATGTTCAATTAAGGTCTTCAATTAGAATTGGATCACTCAATTTTTACTAGGTCAATAATATCTCAAAGCTCACTCATTCGAATTTTTTATACTATACACTATTCTTCTCAATTTTTAAGGTCTCATAATTAATTAAGGTATTCAATTTAGAATTGGGTCACCCAATTTTGATCGGGTCAATAATTTCTGAATGAGCTTTTCCTTTTAATTCTTTTAATTCCCCATGTTTCCTAATTTGAAAGCCCTTTCATACAATTGAGGTACTTGATTTTGGATTTGGTATATGATTTGACCGGGCCAATGATTTTTAAATCAATCAGAAGCAACCGCCTATAAAAGCACACCGTTTGCGCGTACCCTCCAAACTTCTAGAAAAAAATAAGCACCACCACGTGATACTGTAGCACCAATATAGTACATGCATCCGCCAACATAAAAGTTTTTCCACATAAATATACGTTGGTTAGCAGATAACACCAAACCACACCACGAAAGGCCCATCAAATCACCGCATTATAAATAGAAAAATAAAAACACTCCATCATCTACTCCACTGGCCAAACTAAATATTTCATCAATTCCAAAATATAAGGGGTGTTAGATTTTTGGAAACTCGAATTTCTTTAACTTTGAGAAAGTTCACATCAAAAAATATTGATATCCACAATATTAAACAAAAAAGTATGAAAATTTATTTCGTGATGAATCTAATCATACCGATTTGATATTATGGATTTTTATATATTTCTCTACAAATTTGATCAAACTAAAAGGTTTGACATTTCAAAAAAGTAATATACCTTATATTTTGAAACAGAGTGAGTAATTTTTTTTAAGAAACCCAACAATACCAATGGTGCAGCAAAGCACATCCAACCCTTCTAGCTTATGATCAAAGTTGAATTTTAAGATGCGTGCACCCTTTATTCATTGGAATGGACGGAGTATGATCGCCTACAAAATTATTGATTGTTAGATAGGGGTTTAACACTCTTGTGTCAGAGTGCATGATACTTTCTCGTGTTGCTAGAGAAATTATTTGCATTATATTTTGAATATATTAAGTTGTATGAACCATAAATATTCAGATTAATATTAAGTACTAAGTAATGTCTCTGTTCATTAACATAGTACATTTTAGCAGTTCAATTTATTGCCAAAATGTCCTAACTAATAACTTCAACATGTTTACATAGTACTAAGTAATATTAAGTACTAAGTACTATCTCTCTTCACATAGTACATTTTAGCCCCTTCTTTTAACTTAACAGTCAACTCCGTTTATGTTGACTTTTAGTGCCATGTGGACCTGATCAGCGGGCCCAACATGTCAGAAATTGGATTAATTTGTCATAAATTAGTCATAACTGTTTATTGAGAAAATTAGTAAGAAAACTGGTAGATTTTTGGGGCACCCAAGAAATGTGGTGGCAAATCCAAAAGTAAACTTAAAATGTGGTGGTTTTTTGCAATTTACTCTTTTTAGCCAGACACAAGTAGCATGTATTCCTCAGTGGCAAAAATAAATGTGATCATCTTCTTTATCTTTCTATTAAAAAATATGTGACAAAATAGGAAAATCTACTAAGGGAAAAACACTAACAAACAAGGGGGAAAGGAAGAACAAACACTAGCACATGAAAGGACAAGTAGAAACAAGGGGCATGAAGTGGGTACAATGGACTAACTAATAACTTCAATATGGTTGAACATGTATCTGACAACATTGAGTCCAGGAATGATGTCACGAATCTCCTTCGGGCTCAAGGAGACCCAGCTGTTATTTTTTATTGAGAAGACACATGATTGCACAACTTTGATGTCGTCGTTACGATAGTGTAGCAGGCACACACATATAACCCTGAAATTCGACATGTTGAAGCTCCTGCTCACCGGACGGATGTTGTTTCTGCCCCCGGTGACAATGAGAACCAAGGTGTGTTTCTTTGGGGTTATTGATCAACTTTCATACTTCCTAATTAATTTTTGGGCTTGAATCTTTACTTCCATCATTTTAGCAGGTTCTTTGACCCCCGCTGCCAACATGGATCCCGCTGACTAGACGACCGACATCCAGAGCAAGATCCCCGTCGACATGATGAAGCTGTCTTCGGCGCTGAAATTTTCAGGTATGTCAAAGTTCAGCCAATTGCTTTTCTCTCCTTCTCTGTTTTGTTTTGATCTTGGCAGCAGTAGAAGAAATATGAATTTGGTGAGCAGCAGACTGTGAATCTTTAGGACCAAGCGTGCTTCTTTCAGTTTCTGATCAAATTTTGGATTTCTTGATTGATTAGTGTGCATGCATCTTTACTGTCGTTGTTGTTTTGCAGGTTCCTTAAACACCGTCGCCGCCATTGATCCCGCTCACCGGACGGCTGACATCCAGAGCAAGACCCCCAGTGACATGATCAACCTGTCTTCGGCATCGAAATCTTCAGGTATGTCAAAGTTCAGCCAATTGCATTGCTCTCCTTCTCTGTTTTGTTCTGATCATGGCGGCAGTCCAAGAACTATGCATTCGGCGAGGAATAGACCATGAGTTTCTTTGGGTTTTTGATTAAGTTTCAGAGTTCTTGATTGTACGAATCTTGACTGTTGTTGCTGTTTAGCAGGTTCTTTGACCACCGCCACTGCCATTAGTGAAAGCAGTTCCCCCTCAAATTTGTCTCTGTGTGGGGGCACAACTTCGACAAAACCATGATTGATATTCAGATGCTAATGACTAGCCCGGAAAATCTTTTGATTGGCATGGATGCAAAGTTCTGTGTTCAAGATGGCCCATGGCGCCAATGGACTGAGCTACAGTCTTCGGAAGTGGGATATTCCGACATGCGTCTTGTGTCGACAACGGGGATCTAATTCAAGTGGGCTTTGTTATAGCCAAGAATTGGAGCTTCCAGCAGCTAGTGATATATGAATTAAACTTATGTTTGATTCCACAATAAGGCGAAGCGATAGCAATAACGTCAAAATTTTGGAGCACGCTGAATTCAAATTTGATGACCTTTTTGGCACAGGGATAGCACTTGAATCATTCATCCAGGGGCTTCTTGGTTCCGGTCTTCTCCACCACTACAGTATCAAGGTTTTGCTGATTTCAGTTATCTAATCAGGGGGCTGCAAGGCAGCAAAAAATGCCTGAAGATCCTCTTCAATTCCTCAGCTCTATCGCAAATGCTTTCCATCACAGCTACGACAAAATATAGTTGTTTACACTAAACTGTATTATTTGTTCATAAATCATTTATTAGAAATCAGAATCATAACTAGTTATATTATTGTAAGTTTAAACCATATTTTGTGATAAAATTTAATTTTTATCAATACATTTCGTCTTCAAAAACATGTTAAACAAAATTAATCCACTTGACCGTGAGAAAATAAGAAATGATGGATGCCATGTGTTTTTATGTTATTTCTGACACTTGCATTATATGCATATGTTTCGTTTATTCTTAAATATTTCAGTAGAGTTCTCTTATATATATATAAGGTAAAATAGATGGGGCACCTAGGTGCCTGGGCACCTTGTTAGTTTTGGAAACTGTGATATATTTAATTTGTTTTCTATATATATATATATATATATATATATACTATATATTGATAAAGGTCTTTTATAATTATAATTAGATCTAGGCAAATAAAAAATTCTAGAATAGATAAGATGTTTACGAGAAGCTTGTCACGTAATCACGGCATATTGCTTTTTCTTTTTTTTCATGCTTTTTTTGAAAAAGGAGGTTGAAACCCACACCTCTGCATCCAAAGGATGCATAAAACCATTTTTATTAAATTATTCAATAAAGGTCTGGAAAAAAACATACATCAAACAATCTAAAGCCAGCAAACAACATCTACAAACTTGATGATGGGAGATGCCATCACAATGCCCCACCAGCAAGATCCGGGGGCATCATTGAGCCGCCCGCATGGAGGATCGAGAGATCTCAAAAGGTCTAGCAGACCCTAAGCGTGCACCGCTTTTACACGCTTCAGAACTACCACCACCACCGCACCATCGATTCTGCTTGTCAGCGCCAGAATAGCTGTCGACACTTTCATGGCGCCAAACAACACCACAACTATATGCTCTTCCATAATGACATATCCGCCGTCGAGACTCTGCTACACCATGCCGCCGAGACCCGTCACCATAGACATGGTAGAAACGACGCCATTCTACATGTGGACCCCTTTAGCCAACAGTTGTTCAAAAGGTGGTGGCCCGGGGAGGGTGTGCAGTGCTAGAGGCCACCATCGTCAGGTCCACAAGACCAAGATCAAGGGTTTCCCCCAAGAGCAGACGACCCTTCCGTACGAGTCTAAGCAGTGTTCCAACACAGATACACCTTCAAGATCACACGGTAGATCTGAGCTTCGTAGCAGTGCCTTCAAGGAGGCAGACAACACTGCACGCTACCACTGTCCTGTCCAGCAAACCAAACCTGAGGTTTCCCTCGGAGCTTGATGGGACCACCATCGTGACGATGCCCTCAACGCCCGCAGACGTCACCACATCCTTCGCGTTGGCCAATCCAGACAAAAGCGGTAGTTCCTCGGACTTGAGGAATGGAAGCGACGATGCAAAACAAAGCAGGATAAGAAGGTACCGAAGGGACAACACGTCGTCCTCCGAGTAAAAATCGCAGCAACAGAAGCCAAGCTTGAAAAAACAGAGAAGGCACCGAGGGATCCAAAAACAACCACTTTCAGGGAAACACATTCCCTTAGCACACCAACTCTTCTCCTCGACATGGACTCACATCAAGTCTTTACACATGGAAGCGCATGGTGTTCTTCTGCACAAACGGTACTTGTATTCCAGTTGTTGTGTACAGTTTCAAGAGCTATCACACAAAGTGGATATACAATTTTGATACATTATAAGCAGGGTTCCTAATTCTTGTGGACGATACCATGTTGAATTACTCGGCAAGAAGAATAACATATAATTTAATTGACCCGTAAAGCTTAGATCAGATGGATGCTCCACTTGACTGGGTGGTGGGTGGGTGCATGTGTTACACCATCGCCGGGTAGAGATGTTTGCTCAAAGGAACTCTCAGATTCCTTGTTCACCACTTCAACTTGTCCCATTATCTGAAATAAGAGAAACATAAAGTACAAATGTTAACCCACAAAAAAAAAGTACAAATGTTTTCCCATTCGTATTGCCAATATTATACTACCTTCAAAATTACTTGTCGCTCAAATAGATGTAGTTAGGTTGTTTCGATTATGATCTAGCAAACATCCCTGAGATATTTTAACACAAGAACTATGTGTACAAAATGCACCAGAAAAACGACTCTGTATAGATGAGAAAGTATGAGAAAAAACCGGTGATACTTATCGTACAGGGAGACCACATCAAGATTTTTTTTTTTTTTTGCTTTTATACATGTTGACCTATCAAAGTTGGCATAATGCACAAAATACATCCGATTCACAAAAGTCCGTGCAGGAGTCTGTCTCTCTTTGTTCATAAATAAAAGTTATTTTGAATATTTCAATATGAACTACATATGAATTGGAATGAGTAAAGAAACACTCTAAGACATGTCAATATACATTTGATTCACATATAAAAAGTTAAAACACCTTATATTTGTGAAACGATGGGAGTAGCCATGGAGGCGATGCATGATTAAAATGTCATTTGCCCAACTTTGCATAGAATCCATGTAAAACGGTATATCTTTACATGGTAGGGTCGGAGAAGTACTTTTGAGTTACTTTATCCATGGCAGTAGCTTCTCTATACAATTCCAGCGCTTCCTCCATGGTCTTGGCCTCTGATAAAAGCGGCAATCTATTCTTAGGGTGAGGGTGAGTAGCTAGTAGGGTGCCCAATATATTATATCACTAAGTTCTCTAGGATTGGAGGCCTCACAATCAATTGAAGTCTTCAATTAGAATTGGTCACCCAATTTTGACCGGGTCAACAATTTATCAAAACTCTTTTTATTCATTTTTTAATACAAATACACTATACTTCCTAATTTTTAAAGCTGCGAATGAATTGATGCTTCAATTTAGGATCGGGTCACCCGATTTTGACCGGGTCAACAATTTCTCAAGGAGCTCTCCCATTTAATTATTTTAATTCTCTGTGTCCCTAATTTTAAAGCTCTTTCATTCGATTGAGCTATTCAACTTTGGATTTTTTTACAATTTTAATCGGGCCAACAATTTTTCAAATCAATCAGCAGCAACCGGCCTATAAAAACATATCAACCCCTCGCGGACTCACATCACCCAGAAAAAAGTGTCACCATGTGATGCTATAGCATAAATATAGTACATGCAACCACCGATGCAAAAATTTCCCCCATAAATATGGGTTAATTAGCGGATAACGCAGAATCACGCCGCGAAAGGCCCACCAAATAACCTCATTATAAATAAAATAAAACACACTTCATCATCTCCAACACCGGCCAAACTAAATACTCCATCAATATCAAAATATAAGGGGTATTAGTTTTTGGAAAGTCAAATTTCTTTAACTTTGACCAAGTTTAGAGCCAAAAAATACCGACATCCACAATATTAAACAAAAATACATGAAAATTCATTTCATAATGAATCTAATAATACCAATTTGATATTATGAATTTTGGTATATTTCTCTACAAATTTGAAGAAACTTAAACAAGTTTTACTTTTCAAAAATAATAATACACCATATATTTTGAAATAGACTGAGTAAAGAAATTTAAGAATTCCAACAACATCAATGGCGCAGCAAAGCCCGCCCAACCCTTCTAGTATATCACTAAGCTCTCTAGGATCAGAGGCCTCACAATCATTGAGGTATTCAATTGGAATTAGTCACCCAAATTTGACCGGGTCAACAATTTCTCAAAACTCTCTCATTCAACTTTTTTATACAATACATTATGCTTTCTAATTTTTAAAGCCTCGCAATTAATTAAGGCTTCAATTCAGAATCGGGTCACCAGATTTTGACCAGGTTAACAATTTGTCAAGGAGCTCTCCAGTTTAATTATTTTAATTCACTATGTTCCCTGATATAAAATCTATTTCATTTGATTGAGGTATTCAATTTTGAATTTGATGTAACATTTTGATAAAAGCATATCAACCCCTCACGCACTCTTGTCAGCGAGAAAAAAGCGCCATCGTATGATAGTATAGGACGTATATAGTACATGCAACCACCGATGCAAAAATTGCCCCACATAATTATGGGTTAATTAGCGGATAACGTAGAATCACACCGCGAAAGGCCCACCAATGAACCGCATTATAAATAAACAGAAAACACACTTCATCATCTCCCCACTGGCTAAACTAAATATTCTATCAGTGCCAAAATATAAGGGGTATTAGTTTTTTTGGAAAATCAAATTTCTTTAACTTTGACCAAGTTTAGAGCCAACAATATTGACATCCACAATATTAAACAAAAATATATGAAAATTCATTTCATGATGAATCTAATAACACCGATTTGATATAATGAATTTTTGATATATTTTCTCTACAAATTTGATCAAACTTAAAAAACTTTTACTTTTCAAAAAAATACTATATATTTTAAAATAGAGTGAGTAAAGTAATTTAAGAATCCCAACAACATCAACGGTGTAGCAAAGCGCGCCCAACCATTTTAGTACAGAATCATCTTCGTATGAATTAGCTTGCTCCTGAGCGACCGCAAGGGCATGGTGTGGATGGAACCCAGCGGCACCGAGTAGCTAGATTCCAATGAGGTCCGCCTCTACCTCCATCCTACATACATAGGCCTCTACCTTCGTCGAACCTCATGTCCAAAAAAAATGAACCCTAGCCCACGGGAAGGAAATAACTTATGATAAACTCCATGTCTATGCCGCTCATGTCGATATCCTCATCCGTGCGCGCGTGCGCGCACACGCACACACACACACACACACACACATACATACACACACACACACACACACACACACACGCACACACACACACACACACACACGCACGCATGCACGCACGCACGCACAGAGTGTGCGATGGCTTGAATTGTTTTGACCAGGGGTCGGGCCCAATTTTTTTGAAATCATGAATATTTTTTTGAATTTCCCAACATTTTTTAAATTCATGATTTTTTTTATTAAACTGTGCACATTTTTTACGAATTCATGAATATTTGTTTTAAATTTTTATCATTTTTTGGAACTCATGAATAATTTTGTTGTGTTATCAAACATTTAGAAAATTCACAGACATTTTTTTATTTTGACGAACATTTTTTGAAATGCATGAACATTTATCAAATTCATGAATATGTTTTGAATCAGTGAACATTTTTTGAAGCGATAAACATTTTTGAAATTTCGGACATATCTTCTTAAAATGCATGAACATTTTCTGAATTCATGAGCATTTGTACGGAATCACGAAATTCTTTTTGAATCCGCGAGCATTTAATGATGTCCAGAACAGTTTTCGAAATCATGAACATTTTTTGAATTTGCAAACATTTTACGATTTCACAAACCTTTTTCCAACATTCTTATTTTCTTCATTTTGAATCCTTTTTAAGATCCCTAATTAATTTGAAACCATGTCTAAAAGTAAAAAAATAAAAATAAGATAGAAAGAAAAGTAGAAAAACCAGAAACAAAAGACGACACTCAGAAAAAAGTAAAACAAAGAAAAACCGAAACGAACTGAAGAAAACAGATCTGCCTAATGGGCCGGCCTGCTCAGCGAAGAGAACGGGCGCTCACGCACCTGCATCATGGGCCGGCTCAAATAAACCGTGCTAGCACTGGTTTAGTTCGCTTGAACACTCGTTCAAAAAATTGGTGTTGGTTCGCTTCGTCTTGTATTTATCTCGTTCACTTGGTTTAGTCAGCTCCCTGTTGACCGGAGGTGGTTGACCAGTGAACTACAATCACGAGAGAAATTTATCGCTGGAGCTGCGGCCATTGCACCATTCTCTATTAGTTTAAGATATTAGTTTAGGGACTTAAAAAAGTCTCTATAAGTCCCATCTAAACTAAACAGGAGGGACTTATAGGGACTTAAAGTGGGCATCTGAAACTTATGAAATAAAGGCTCTCAAGGAGAGACTTATAGGGACTTATAGTTGTAATATGGTCTTCTAGTCCATGTTAAGTCCCAGGAACCAAACAGGTAGAGACTTTTTAAGGACTTGGGACTTATAAGTTGGGACTAAAAAAAGTCCTAAGACTTATAAACCAAACATGGCCTTAGTTTAGGGACTTTAAAAAGTCTCTATAAGTCTCATCTAAACCAAATAGGAGGGACTTATAGGGACTTAAAGTGGGCATCCGGGACTTATGAAATAAAGACTCTCAAGGAGAGACTTATAGGGACTTATAGTTGTAATATGATCTTCTAGTCCATGTTAAGTCCCAGGAACCAAACAGGTAGGGACTTTTTATGGACTTAGGACTTATAAGTTGGGACTAAAAAAAGTCCTAGGATTTATGAACCAAATAGGGCCTAAGTCACTGGAAACAAACACCCTCTTAAAGTGGGCATTTTGAACTTATGAAATAAGACTCTCAAGGAGAGTCTTATAGGGACTTATAGTTGTAATATGGTCTTAGAGACTTATAAGTCCCAGGAACCAAACAGGTAGGGACTTTTTAGGGACTTGGGACATATAAGTTGGGACTAAAAAAAGTCCTAGGACTTATGAATCAAACAGGGCCTAAGGCGTTGTTTGGATAGTGAAGATTAGCGATAGGATTATAGAAAATGGGTTTTTAGCCGATTTCTAAGAAAGCCCGTTTTACATCAGTTTTTACGAATAACCGGTTTATGAATAACTACGTTTGGTAAGGAAATTTGGAAAACTGGTCGGCCCAGTTCCTTGTTTGGATACCCACGACCACTAGCTGCTCATATTCCTATTCTCCTCCCGTGAGTGACTCACTTTCCCCAAATCGCACACCATGGCGTCATCCATCCAAGCTCGTACCGGCTATGACCGGGTAAAAAGTAACGCTAAGTTGGATGGGTCATGAACCAACGTATGTAGTTCTTGACCCCAACAGAATCGCCGAGGCACCTCTCACCGACAGATGGTCAGTTCACGCACGTTTTATCCAGCCCCCTGAATTCCCTAAAACCCTAACTGATCTGAGGGTGTGCTGAAGCAATGGAAAGGCTAAGACCACCCGCGGCCGCCCCTAAGAGCAGTGCCGGTGGTTCATGGGACTTCTCCTGGACTACGGCGCTCCGGCGATGACTGCTTCCACTACATCAACCACAAGTACCGCCCGCACAATGCAGGCAATAGTGTCATCTTTAATTTCTTGTAAGCACTCCTTAATTCATTTGTTAATGTTAATTAGGTGCACTAGTTGGTGATCAGTTTGATTCAATGTTCTCCCTAATGAGGAAACAGATCTAAGAATGGTATATGGGCTGATCTGATCATCCTAGTGCCCTAAGCATGTTAATTCTGATTAGGGAAAAGTTAAGCCTTGCCTATTATCTAATGGGCATGCTTTTGTTTATTTTGAGTGCTAATTGGATGGAAGTTTATGTCCTAATGCAATGATGTGGGCACTTAAAGAACTTGTTATGCCCAATCCCTTTTTTTATCTGAAAGTTCATATTTTAGGCATTTCTAATAATGATTAAGTCCCAGATTAGCCGATTTTTGCTTGCTAATGAACTAATGTCCGTGCGAACTGCCCACGTGCCCGTCGCGGGGGACCGTGTTGTTCCGTACCGGCCATAAGGACTTTAGTTGTGGACTCGGACACTCTCGCACTCGGATCCCTCCGTGGAGTCCTTGTGGAGACAACCGAAAAAGTCAAGGGTGGGCTCGTCGGGCTCGAGTGCCGCCACCTTCCTAGCCGTGGCTTGGAGGGCCATGAAGTGCCTGACCCAGCGCTGGAGATGAGCGCCCGGAGTGCTTGCGATGGCACCCAGCGGGAAGCAGAGGAGTCACTCGGTACAGAACCGGTAGCTGACCGAGAAGGACTCCGTACAATGATGCACGGAAGTGCGCTGCACTGCGGATCGATAGTGACTCCACGTCCAGCGAGGCTTTCTGAAGCTACGTCGAATTGTCGGCGATGAAGCTGAGCGCTCCAAATCGGATCTCACCGCCGAGAATCATGATGATGAAGAAGAATTCCACCTGTGCTGGATAATCGCTAGAGGTGCAGCCCCACAGTGGGTGCCAACTGTTGAGGCAACGAACCTGCCAATGAATACTAGGGGTATGAACTAAGGGCAGAGCCTAGCTACGCCACAAGTGTACCACTCATATTTTACGAGTTCGGGCCCCTCTTGGAGAGGTAAGAACCCTACGTCTCGTGCCCGGAGGCTTCTATTTTCTCTTGGGGTATAAGATTACAATGGATGTTGAACCCTTGCATCGGAACTGAGGAGAGACTTATATAGAGTGCGCCTCCCCCCATTAATGCACCGTTACAAGGGGAATGAAGGAGTATAACTACGGGCGTTACCGGTAACGACAGCTAAAACAACACTTGAAATATGAGATTAAGGCACCTGACCGTTGCGGTTCCCAAGTCACCTCTACGCCTCCATTGTCCGAGTGATGCTGGAGAGGCCGACTGGCGGATTTTCAAGGGTGCGCACCCGAATGCGCCTGTGGTCCAGGGACCTTCCAATGATGGTGCTGGACCCTAGGTGGGCTTTAGATGTCAGGTCCTTGACCCTACTAGTAGTAGGTGAGCCATCAATAGTAATCATCTTCTTTATCTTTCTATTAAAACAATATGCGACAAAATAGGGGAGCAATGATTAAAGGTTCTTCCCCTAGGGTTTTCCTAGGGTATCATATACCCGACCGTGACTAGAAGGAAAACACCATAGACGATTATGTGCTTTTTGTGGTACTATAGGCCATGCAACCCACTAAGGGCCTCTTTGGATTGAAGGATTTTCATAGGAATATTGGAGGATTCCAATCCATTGGATTTTTTTCCTAAAGAAGCCCTTTGGATCAAAGGAACCACACCTCCAAAATTCCTATGGATGCATTCCTACACCTCAATCCTATAGGAATTTCAACATCCACTATAACCTCTTTTTTACACTGATTCGCGTAGGATCGAGGCACTTTTCCTGTGTTTTTCCTGTGTTCCATCCAAATGACCATTCTTGTAGTTTTCCTCTATTTTGTAATCCTCTCTTTTGCACCTACAATCCCGTCAAATTCCTGTGTTTTTTGAATTCCTTTGTTTTCTAATCCTGTGATCCAAAGAAGCCCTAATTGCTGAAGCAATCACTAGTAGAAAAACGACTTTACGTGAGCCTCATTAGTCTCGGTTTGGAAACGGCCCGATACTAATGTGATCGTTAGTTCCGGTTCCAACGGCTACGGTACCGGGCATCATTATATTAGTCCTGGTTCCTATTCAACCTCTAGTACTGGTTTGTTACACGAATCAGGATTAAAAGAGTGGTGGCAGGCTGGTGTCAGGCTGGGCCCCCACCAGCACATTTAACCTCACCGTCGCCATATGGTACTCAGCTAGGTGCTCGTCCCCTTGCGCCGCCCCCAGCTCTTGTGAGGTGCCCCTCGTTCACGTACCCATGCATCGCAGCTCGCTGTCGCCGGAACCGTTGCAACTTGCAAGGATCCTTGTAGCGTCCCCATCGCTCGTCCTGCCAGCACGTGTCACCCCTCACCCGCCGTACCTCGCTAGTTAACCCTCGGTGGAGGCCCAAAAACATACTCCGCGATCACTTCGCCTAGTGTTACACTGGACAAACCACACTCAACATATATCTTTGCCGAGTGTTCTTTCACGGACAGCCGACAAAGATTTTGCCGTGTGGTTTTCATGACATTCAGTAAAAATCTATTAAGGCTATGCTTGGATTTGTCGTTTTGCTTAGCAATTCAAAACAATGCACTCCTCCAGTTGTCGTTTCCCTTTCAGTGGGAAATCACTACTAGCCTGATAAGTTACACCTGTAGATAAAATACATGCGTATTTGAATACACTGATGCCAAGCGTGACCTAAGGGGGAGCTAAATGATGGCAAATATGGAGGCCTTGCTGAGTGTAAACACTCGGCAAACCGCTAGTGAGCACAACATAGGCACGCACAACTCATGCCAGGCCACTTCGCCTCCCGGACCACCCCGACAGGCCGGCGACCTTCTCTGACCTGGCTCGAGCTTCAGCATATGACCAATGGCAAAGTATAATTACAATTTCAGATTACTAAACCACTTTAAATGTTTCTACAAGTGGGCGGAGTCAAATACAGTTACGTGCACACATGTGTAGCACCATATCACATGTCACCCCAGTCTATCCCCAATCCGGTTATCGAACAGTGATTAAGGGTTTTTTAGAGGAAAAGGGACCGGGATCCCCGGCTCCATTATATAGAATAACGAAACCATATTTTCAGGTCGGACAAGAGTAGCTGCAAAGCTAAAGAGCAATTATTCCTAGGAGCGCTAGCCTATTACAAGACATAGCAAACTGGGTGTTTCTAAAACATTTAAGCGTTATTACAAAACCCAAACCGAAATAGGAACAACAGTTTTCTGCAGCAAAACATACGGGGCACCCCATTTCTTCAAGAGGCCAGCTAGATTGGGTCATCCCGAGGGTTGAATCCATTCGCAACACGGGGCCAGAATGGCTGTTCACCCTCCTTGAGCCTTTGGACGAGACGATGCGTATGATCGTACTGATGATAATGTGGAGGACTTGGCATGTGCAGAATGAGTTCATGCATGAAAAACGGCCACCTCCAACTGAGTCCTCTCGGCGGTTTCTACATGGATATATCAGCTCTTTATTGTGCCTCAAGCAGTACCCCAATGGTGATGTTGTGAAGGGGAAAATGGTGATCAATGCTGCGCCACCAGCACATACAGCCAGCGCCCTAGCTAAAGAGGAGCTGAGCTGGGTCGCTCCTGCTACAGGATGGACCAAGTTGAATACGGACGGAAGCTTCATACCGGCTACAGGTATGGCAGGAGGTGGGATGATCCTCCGGGACACTCAGGGAAACATCATATTTAGCGCTTGCCGTGAACTCCATACATGTGGTAACGCGCTGGGCGCCGAGCTCGCGGCGTGTAGGGAGGGGCTGGAGCTAGCCCTCCACCGGACGATGCTGCTAATTTCGGTAGAACTAGATAGTTCTGAGGCAGTGTCGCTGATCATTGCAAATTCCGATGATAGATCAGTATATCGCTTCGTGATCTAGGAGATTAAAAGCTTGGCCTCAACTGAGGATAGGGAGATTTCTTTTACTCTTTGTCGTTGTTCGGAGAATAAGGTTAGCCATGAACTTGCTGCTTATGGCCTAGTATCCTCCGAACCGCAGTGTGGTTGTACTCGGGGTTAGACTTTATTGTAAACTTGGTTGTGGCTGAGAGGACCCCGTGAGTAATGAAAATCTCCTTTACCGCCGCAAAAAAAAGAGGCCAGCTCAAGGGAGCTGATCGCCCTCCGGACTTT
>NC_041389.1:20765273-20813192 GCF_002162155.2 Triticum dicoccoides | reverse complement strand
TCGCAGGTTGAGGTGACCATTCTAGCTGGAGCACCGATGAAGGGCTGAACATTCCAGCACTTGGAGCAAGCTTTCTTGGTGGGGATGTGGCCAGATTTTTGTTCTCGATGCGCAACTTGTCCCAGCTCAGCCACTCGTGATGGATAGCGGCGCCTTCACCTGCTCCTTTAAGAATCTCAAGAAGCCCTCCTAGCGCTCTTTTTCCCGCTCCGGGATCAGGATTGCCCAGGTTTTGGCCAAACTCAGTATTCTTCCCAAAACCTGTTTGACAAAGATCCATATGGCATTGTTAAATATAATGGAATTTTTAAGTTTCCATATGCTCCACATGGTTACTACACAGGCCACATTAAAGGGGGGGGGTCTTTTTCTGTTTGAAAGCCAGAATCTGGCAACAGACAAATAATCAGTCCCTACATCAACTCTAAAATGTTTTCTAATGATTGCCCAGACAAATTTAGCCACCACACATTCAAAGAAGAGATGATGAACAGATTCATGCTCAGAGCAAAAAACACAACCTAATGGTTTAATGATCTGCCTCTTCCTGAGATTGTCTCTAGTCATGATCTTGTTATGTGAAATCAACCAGAAAGACATGGATTCTAGGGGGGACATGCAGTCTCCGGATTGCAGGAATGTGCACAGGCATGACCCTTCTGAAGTTAATAATGTGGTAAGGAGAACTACTAGAGTATTTGCCATTACTCTCATATTGCCAAATTAAAGCATCGGGGTCATTGGAAAGAACTGTGATGTGGACAATTTCCACCAGCTGCAACCAGCTTTCCATCATACTATCTGAGAAATTCCTTCTAAAAGTGAGTTTAATCTGGCCATTGTCCCAGACCTCTTTTCTTGGGGATATAACTATTAGGTATGACCCGCTCAGGAGGGCCGGATTATACCTATGGCGAGTCAAGATATGAAGCCCAAGACGACACGGGAAGATGGCGGTTCAGTTAAGGGCCCAAGCCCAAAGGCGACTCAAGACCCGTAGAGATAAACTGCCATATGTATGTAACTTGTGTTGTAAGGCCGGAATAGACAGAGACCGAGCCAGACACTGTTTATGAGCCGGCCGGGACTCTGAGAGCCGCTGGGCGTCGACCTCTGTATATAAAGGGACGACCCGGTGGCGGTTCAGGGCAAGTAACATCAAATTGGGAACTAGGTCAAGTGGATTCGCTCCCTGGTAATCGAGACATAAGCAATCCCACTCAAAACTGGATCGTAGGCTTTTACCTTCACCGTAAGGGGCCGAACCAGTATAAACCCCGTGTCCTTTGTCCCGATTAACCCCTTTAATCTTCCTAGTTGCGATGGTTCCACGACTAAGTCCTTTCACTAGGACATCTGACGTGACAATTCAACGACAGTTGGCGTCCACCATGGGGCCAGCGCATGGTGGATTTGAGTTCTTGAAGGGCAGCTTCGAAGGGCTCAAGGGATACGCTATGTGCCGGATGACCAAGAGTCGTCGCGGCAAGCTCTACATCGACGACGCGGGCTGGGGCCCCGATGCCAGCTCAATTGAGTACGGATATCGGGTCCCCTTCGGCGGAATCCACATTTTCATCGGCAAGATCGGTGAGCCGGGCCCTGAGCCAGACATCTGCACCGACCTTGTCGAGACGGCTCAGCGTGCAAGACCCGCCCGGGCTCAGCCTGCCATGAAGCGTGCCTTCGTGGGATGCATCCACGGAGGGGAACTTTTTGAAGGATCTGTGTCTGGTGGTGAGACGGCCATCTACTCTAATGGTGAGTCGTCCACGGGTGAGACGTATTTGTTGTATCAGTTGCAAGACGGCGGGCTTGGGGGCTATTCCGATGGCAGTAGTATTCCGGACCTCCTTGAGCCGCCGAGCAGAGTCAGAATCTTCATGGCTAGTACGCAACCCATTCAAAACTCTACGACTGTGGCAGTGATAACCTCCAGGTCAGCGGCAGCCGGGGCAGGAGGCCCTGTGCGCCCGCCGGCTTAGGTGCTTATGGATCTCATGGATAATATGACAGCTCTATTAATCGCCGTGGTCAACCCGGCGGATCAAGCTCAACATGATCTGAAAGTGGTGCAGTTAAAGCAGGATATAGTGCAGGCTAAGGAAGACCTGGCGGCAGAAGACGTCAGGATGACCGCAGAGTGGGCGGCTCTGGACGCCCAGGCTCAATGGATTTAGTTGCAGGCTTTCTAGCCCACGAGGGATCAGAACACATCAAATGAGGTCATGAGGAGGAGGTACCAGAAGACTCAATCCCGTCTGCTGATAACCCACAAGTATAGGGGATCGCAACAGTTTTCGAGGGTAGAGTATTCAACCCAAATTTATTGATTCGACACAAGGGGAGCCAAAGAATATTCTCAAGTATTAGCAGCTGAGTTGTCAATTCAACCACACCTGGAAACTTAATATCTACAGCAAAGTGTTTAGTAGCAAAGTAATATGATAGTGGCGGTAACGGTAACAAAGTAAAGACAGCAAAAGTAATGTTTTTGGTATTTTTGTAGTGATTGTAACAGTAGAACGGAAAAGTAAATAAGCGTAAACCAGTATATGGAAAACTCGTAGGCACCGGATTAGCGATGGATAATTATGCCGGATGTGGTTCATCATGTAGCAGTCATAACATAGGGTGACACAGAACTAGCTCCAGTTCATCAATGTAATGTAGGCATGTATTCCGTATATAGTCATACGTGCTTATGGAAAAAACTTGCATGACATCTTTTGTCCTACCCTCCCGTGGCAGCGGGGTCCTATTGGAAACTAAGGGATATTAAGGCCTCCTTTTAATAGAGAACCGGAACAAAGCATTAGCACATAGTGAATACATGAACTCCTCAAACTACGGTCATCACCGGGAGTGGTCCCGATTACTGTCACTTCGGGGTTGCCGGATCATAACACATAGTAGGTGACTATAGACTTGCAAAATAGGATCTAGAACACACATATATTCATGAAAACATAATAGGTTCAGATCTGAAATCATGGCACTCGGGCCCTAGTGACAAGCATTTAAGCATAGCAAAATCATAGCAACATCAATCTCAGAACATAATGGATACTAGGGATCAGACCCTAACAGAACTAACTCGATTACATGATAAATCTCATCCAACCCATCACCGTCCAGCAAGCCTATGATGCAATTACTCACACACGGCGGTGAGCATCATGAAATTGGTGATGGAGGATGGTTGATGATGACGACGGCGACGAATCCCCCTCTCCGGAGCCCCGAATGGACTCCAGATCAGCCCTCCCGAGAGAGATTAGGGCTTGGCGGCGGCTCTGTATCGTAAAACGCGATGAAACTTTCCCCCTGATTTTTTTCTCCCCGAAAGCCAATATATGGAGTTGGAGTTGGCGTCGGAGGGCCACCAGGGGGCCCACGAGGTAGGGCGGCGCGCCCGGGGGGAGGGGCGCGCCCCCACCCTCGTGGACAGGGTGTGGGCCCCCTGGTCTTCATCTTTGGCGAGGATTTTTTATTATTTATTCTAAGATATTCCGTGGAGTTTCAGGTCATTCCGAGAACTTTTGTTTTCTGCACATAAAACAACACCATGATAATTCTACTGAAAACAGCGTTAGTCCGAGTTAGTTCCATTCAAATCATACAAGTTAGAGTCCAAAACAAGGGCAAAAGTGTTTGGAAAAGTAGATACGACAGAGACGTATCAACTCCCCCAAGCTTAAACCCTTACTTGTCCTCAAGCAATTCAGTTGACAAACTGAAAGAGAAAAAGAAAAACTTTTACAAACTCTGTTTGCTCTTGTTGTTGTAAACATGAAAAGCCAACTAAGGGAGTCCCGGATTAGGGGGTGTCCGGATAGCCGAACTATCATCATTGGCCGGACTCCAAGATTATGAAGATGCAAGATTGAAGACTTCGTCCCGTGTCCGGATGGGACTTTCCTTGGCGTGGAAGGCAAGCTTGGCAATACGGATATGTAGATCTCCTACCATTGTAACCGACTCTGTGTAACCCTAGCCCTCTCCGGTGTCTATATAAACCGGAGGGTTTTAGTCCATAGGACGAACAACAATCATACCATAGGCTAGTTTCTAGGGTTTAGCCTCCTTGATCTCGTGGTAGATCTACTCTTGTACTACCCATATCATCAATATCAATCAAGCAGGAGTAGGGTTTTACCTCCATCGAGAGGGCCCGAACCTGGGTAAAAACATCGTGTCCCTTGTCTCCTGTTACCATCCGCCTAGACGCACAGTTCGGGACCCCCTACCCGAGATCCGCCGGTTTTGGCACCGACATAGGTGCTTTCATTGAGAGTTCCTCTGTGCCGTCGCAATCAGGAAGGATGCCTCTTCCCGTCTTTAAAGACGGTACCGTTGCCAAGGGAGCCTTGGCCGCTGGCCAAACTATCCGGCTAGGTGGTTTTCTTATGACCGCCTGTTCGGCCGCCGCTCCGACAATGACCTCTCGGGTCATTAAAAGCGATCTTCACGTCAACTCGGAATTCGCCGAGCAGCTAGATCCGATCGAGCTCTCTTCCGTAAACGAGCTCTTGGATCGCATAGCCGCCCTGGGAGTCGCTACAACTACGATCAGATTGGGCTTAAAACCGATCTGAGAGAGATTAACTCTCCCCGGGCTACCCACCACGTTGCTATGGTAGAGGAACAACGCGGCGACTCTTCTTCTATATTAAAGACCAGTTATGTCCGGATTCCCAATCCCTCCATGCCGGATTCCCGTGGAGGGACGAACGTCAATCAAGTACTGAACCTAAAGTCAGGCAGCGGACCAGATTCGTTGGACAACATCCAGCAACCCAAGCTTCCGAATTCGGAAACTTTTCGGCCCTTGAGCCTCAGATTGGGCGGTGTTCTGAACTTAATTCCACCTGCCCACCCAAGCACAAGCGACCTATTTCAAATCCGGCAAGAGCCCTCTGAAACAGTACATCATTACTAGGCCAGATTCCTCCTGGTTATGGACAGGATAAAGGACTGCCGTGAGGAAAGCGCAATCTCAATTTTTTCCAATAATTGCACGGACAAGGGAATCATGAACGCCATAAGTCGTCGCGAAATCACACGCTTCGCCGACCTGGCTTCCATAGTGCGAAAGTACTGTGCGATGGAGAGTGCCTGGAAAACCGAAACTAAGTTTTGGATAATCCGGCTCCGAACACAACCCTAGTCCGAAATAAAAGGGTGCATCATGCTCAGGCACCTGGGACAAAAACCAAAAAGCAAAAAACCCCTAAAGGGCACGGAACCGTACTAGAGGGATGACTCAGCGGACCCTGTAAAATCCACAGTATAGAGGGTGCCACTCCAACACATAGCCTTCGAGCATGTTGGATACTACAGCAGGTGGCCAAAAGTGGCGAAGAGATTCTAGCCCCGGAGAACCAGCCCAACAGTACCAGTACGGTATTAACAGTCTTTGAGACTTTCACATCAAACAATATGCGGAAACGAACACTCCGCAGCCTCGCCGAAGTCTACCAAGTAGCAACAATAAATCCATGGAGCGACACGGCTATCACTTTCAACGCCAGCGATGAACCTAAATTCCGAACAGCCCGAGCACCAGCCGCATTGGTCCTCAGTCCAATAGTGGACGGCTTTCGTCTTACCAAGGTACACATGGATGGCGGCAGCAGATTAAACCTCATCTATGAGGAAACCCTTTGAAAAATGGAAATAGACTGGAGCCGCATTGAGCGAAGCAGCACAACCTTTAGAGGAATAATCCCTAGTCGGGAAGCACGCTGCACAGGAAAAATTACACTAGATGTGGTGTTCGGCTCGCTGGACAATTACAGGTCCGAGGAGGTCACGTTCCAAGTGGCCCCGTTCAGCAGCGGATATCACGCTTTATTAGGGCGAGAGGCATTTACAATTTTTCAAGCTATACCTCATTACAGGTACGTGAAGCTTAAAATGCCCGGGCCCAATGGAATCATCACTCTTGTCAGTGATCTGGACATAGCACTCCGCGCCGAAAACAAGACAGCCGCACTAGCCCTAGAGGCACTATCCGAAGCCCTAGCGACAGAGGAACTAGCTGCGCTGCGCTCCACGGTAAACAGGGACGATGTGATACTCGATAAGAGATCCAAGTCCACCTCTTTTAAACCAGCGGACGAAATAGTCAAATTCCAAGTCCATCCAACGGACCCCACAAAGACGGCCTCCATTGGGGCACAACTAAACCCTGATGTAGACGCCGCACTACGAGAATTCCTTCGGGAAAATTGGGACATCTTTGCCTGGCACCCTTCAGATATGCCAGGAATCCCACGCAGGCTGGCAGAACACAGCCTAAACATCCTAAAAGGATTCAAGCTAGTCAAACAGGCTCTTCGGCGATTTTCCGAACCCAAAAGACAAGCAATGGGAGAGGAGCTAGCCAAACTATTAGAAGCCGGATTCATCAGCGATATAAAACATCCAGACTGGCTAGCGAACCTGGTAATGGTACCAAAAAAGGACAAATCCTGGCGCCTGTGTGTCGATTTTAAAGACCTTAACAAGGCTTGTCCAAAGGATCCTTTCCCCCTTCCCCGCATCGATCAAATCATCGATGCTACCGCAGGGCACGATTCATTGTGCTTCCTCGACGCATACTCCGGATACCATCAAATCAAGATGGCGGAGGCAGACCAAGCTGCAACGGCATTCATTACTCCATATGGACCATTCTGCTTCAACACAATGCCCTTCGGGCTCAAGAACGCCGGCGCAACATATCAGCGCATGATTCAGACATGTCTGGCAACCCAGATCGGCAAAATAGTGGAGGCATACGTAGACGATGTGGTCGTCAAGACCAAACACGTCGGAACTCTAGTAGACGATTTGAGGCTCACATTCGACAACCTCCGAGCATATGACATTAAGCTCAACCCGGAAAAATGCGTTTTCGGCGTACCAGTCGGAAAGCTCTTGGGCTTCATTGTATCCAGTAGAGGAATTGAAGCAAACCCAGCCAAGATCTGAGCTCTGTCACAGTTGGATATCCCAAAAGACCTCAAACAAATACAAAAATTGACTGGATGCGTGGCGGCTCTAAGCCGCTTCATCTTCCGTTTGGGAGAAAAGGCATTGCCCCTCTATCGCCTCCTCCGACGCACCGAACACTTCGAATGGACGGATGCTGCCATGGCCGGACTCGAAGAAATAAAGGCCATATTGGCAGCAAATCCGGTCCTGGCCGCGCCAAGCTTGAGAGAGCCAATGTTATTATATATCGCGGCAACACATCAAGTTGTGAGCGCGGTGCTCGTTGTTGAACGAGAAACAGAAGGACACAAATTCCCTCTTCAAAAACCAGTGTACTACGTATCCACTGTCTTAACTCCATGCAAGTCCCGGTATCCACATTATCAAAAGATAGCATACGCGATGTTCATGGCATCTCGGAAGCTGCGACACTACTTTCAAGAGTGTTCGATAACAGTGGCCTCCGAAGTACCTCTCAAAGACATTATAAACAACCGCGACGCGACGGGCAGGATTGAAAAATGGGCCATTGAGCTCTTACCATTCGACATAACCTATAAACCACAATGATCTATAAAGTCACAAGTTTTGGCCGACTTCATCGCTGAATGGACCGAGGCCGAACTCCCTAAAGAGTACAGCGCATACTCCAATTGGATCATGCATTTTGACGGCTCCAAAATGTTGGCCGGCTTGGGGGCTGGCATTGTATTGACGTCCCCAACCGGAGACACAGTCCAATACATACTTCAGATAATGTACACGGACTCCAACAATGCAGCCGAATACGAGGCCCTTCTACATGGTCTCCGGATGGCAATCTCCATGGGCATTCAACGCCTAGAGGTGCGCGGGGATTCAAACCTCGCAATGTCCCAAGTAAATGGAGACTTTGATGCCAAGGATCCGAAAATGGAAGCCTATCGTAACGCCGTCTTAAAAATGTCAGCTCGGTTCGAAGGACTCAAATTCCACCATGTAGCCCGGGATAATAACCAGGCGGCCGATGTGTTGGCACGCATCGGCGCAAAGCGCGACGCCGTCCCTCCAAACATCTTCCTGGAGCGGCTTTTTAAGCCATCCGTATTATGGGAAGAGGAGTCCGGAAACAACAATCTGGAACCAACCGCACTGCCCAACACCGAACATTCTGACACAATTGGTGGCTCAGCCAATGAAATAACACCTTCAGCCCATGAAATAATGGCAGTCATTGCCCCGTGGACGGAACCATTACTAGCCTACTTAATTAGGCAGGAACTTCCCGAAGACCAAAACGAGGCCCACTGCATAGTACGGCGATCTAAAGCCTACAAGGTCCATGAGGGAGAGCTTTATAAGAAAAGCACAACCGGAGTCCTTCAAAGGTGCATCTCCGAAGAGGAAGGGCGAAATCTTCTGGCTGAAATTCACGCCGGACTTGGTGGGCACCACGCAGCAGCCCGGGCCCTTGTGGGCAAGGCCTTCCGTACAGGATTTTATTGGCCGACTGCCCGGGCAGATGCTCAGGACTTAGTCCAACGCTGCGTCGGTTGCCAGCTCTTTGCTAATCAAAGCCACATGCCACCCACCGCCCTCAAAACTATACCCATCACCTAGCCGTTCGCGGTCTGGGGGCTTGACATGGTTGGACCCCTTAAAGGGGGAACCCACAAGCAAAAATACTTATTGGTCATGGTGGACAAATTCACCAAATGGATAGAGGCCAAGCCGGTCAAAATGGCCGAATCCGGACCTGTGATAGACTTCATATCTGGGGTAGTACACCGTTATGGCGTCCCCACAACATCATCACTAATAACGACACGAACTTCACGGCCGACGAGGTTAAACTCTGGTGCAAAAATATGGGCATCAAGCTCGACTACGCTTCAGTCTATCACCCCCAAACTAACGGTCAAGTCGAACGAGCAAATGGTCTAATCATGAGTGGCATTAAACCTAGGTTAGTGCGGTCCCTCACGGAATCTAACACGCACTGGGTGGAGGAGCTCGACTCCGTACTCTGGGGGCTGCGGACCACGCCAAATCGCACTACCGGATTCACACCATTTTTATGGTATACGGCGCAGAGGCAGTTTTGCCCTGCGGTATAATTCATGAATCACCTCGCGTGTGCATGTACGAAGAAAGAGAAGCCGAGTTGGATCGGCAGGACAGTTTGGACGCATCGGAAGAGGAGCGTGACATGGCAAAGGCTCGTTCCGCATTCTATCAGCAGCAGGCTCGAAGATATCAAAGCAGAGAAGTACGGGCCAAAACTTACAATGTTGGCGAACTAGTTCTACGCCTGCCGGACAAGAAAAAGGACAAACTCAAGCCCAAGTGGGAAGGTCCCTTCATCATCGATCAAGTCCTGACCGGCGGAGCATACCGTCAACGAAACGCATCAAACAACCGACTCGAGCCGAACCCATGGAACGCAGCCCGTCTCCGAAGATTCTACGCCTAGCGTCGGACTCAGAGTTCGTCTCCTCCCTTCGTCCATGTTTTAAACTTTAACTGTCTTTTGTTTCTCTCTTCCTTCCTCCTTTTTTTCGTAAAGCCTTTGTGGGCCGATCCGCGCATTGTTCGCACACACTTGATGTGCTACTCGCACTCATTATACCTGGGGGCTTCTTTAACAGAAGCTTATTTACACGGGCTTCATGCCCAACACATGCGTCACACTTCCGCATGTACCTTTTATTCACCATTATATGCATCGATATGACTTAAGTTTTGGCCAAGCTGGGTTGCCTGGCTCCTGTGCTTACCCCTATGTTCCCGATTGTTCGGCTAGGAGGTAAAGGGAGCACCTCTGCGATTGTTACTGCCGGGTCAGTCGGATGTGTACCTCAGACTGGGTGAAGCCGAAAGCTAGCGTTCTTAAGGGAATATTCGGTCGGTGACTTGAAAGATGATTTTTTACCTATCTATTTATCTGCCCCCAGATGCTTTTCTGCTCTTTTCGCAGTCCGGACATGCACTTTAGGGCATGCCTCCCAGGGAAAGGAACCCCTAACGGAACTATTCTCCCTGGAAGATGTTTCTTACTAACCATGTAATATAACATAACTAGTTGGGCACTTGTCTGATAAAGCACTAATGACCCCTACGCCTGGTCTCCATGCATGCCCCAGTTTTTGCATAACCACGAGGGTATTCGGACACACTCCGGACTATTGGGTCCCAAGGTCGAAGCGAAAAGGTCCGCAAAGACAAACGATCTACAATCCAGCTAGAAGGCATTATACATGTCATTTAAAAATACATCGTCAAATTGACTGATTGTACTCCTCTTCGATCCCATCTAACAGGTTGTCTAATTTACAGTCCCATTGGGAATACTTAGCGGCCAACTCTACTTGGCCGTACATTAAGCTCACAGGGATCTCCTTCCCATCGGGCCCCACAAGTCCGACCTCGGCCATGTGGTTCGGATCCGCCTTCGTGTACCGCGTCTTCACCATGGCCCAGGCCTCCCTGGCACCTTGACGGCAAGCCGATATCTTCCACAGACGGAAGCGCTGCCGTGCTCCCTGAAGCTTCTCCGCAAGCCCTCCAAGATCCTCAGGTAGGGAGACGGACGGGCATAAGGCCTGGGCGACGCCACTCATCGCCTGTCGAACACGTTCGTGCAGTTGCAGCAGCTCGAGAAATTGGTCACCCGTTGAACCGGGCATTTCCTCCACAGGGCGACCTGTGAGCACACCTACAGACACATTTCTGTCAATAGACTTCCTCGCCGAACTCTTCTTTTCAAAAGAGTTTGCTCAAGCACTTACTGTAGATGCCGCGACGAAGCCGCCGATTCTCCTTTACGGAGTCAGACAGCTGGACCCGAACATCTTTTAGTTCTTCGCCCAGCTGGGTGTTGGCATCTTGGAGTTTGTTCCTCTCCTGCTGCACCCTCATAAGCACCTTCTCACCAGCCTTCAGCTCGCGCAGCAGATGTTGCTTGTCCGGATCTAGCCCGGCGCCCTCTGCAATATTATTGTCAGACTTACACACCGCACTTCATAAACTACTTATCTTTTCGAAGTATGTATTACCAGAGGGGGTCTCTGTGGCTCCCCCTGAGGCAGCTAGTGCGGCCTCAAGTTGGGCCTTGCACTCTTGAAGCTCCTGGGACAGGTGGGTATTCTTCTCCGTAAGACCCTGCATAACAAATGATCCTTAAGTTAGTTATTTTAACTATTTTAAGTCTCGGGGGCTACTGGCATATACAACTATTAAAATTCCTCACCCGTATGTCTTTCACATACTGCTCCGTGGCTCTGGCTAAACCATCTCGAGCGGCACGGAGGTGCGCGTCTCCCGCATTAAAGGCATTCAACGCCTCCGGGGAGAAACACGCGTCACGAAGAACTGTCTGGCGGTGCCTGTGATTCATGGCGCTCTCCACCTCGGACCTGGTGGCAGACAGCCTGTCGGCATCCTCCGTTGGAGGAGCATCCGGCTCACGCCTTGTGTTTGCCTCCCCCTCCGGACCAGGCGTTGGAGCCTGGCTGGCGGAGGTTTGGTTGCAACCTCTCCGGGCACAGTCCGGCGAGCGCTCTTTCTCCTGGAAAAATCATGAGCGTTAATATACCTCCTAGGAATCTTTTCCTTTAAACATGGTGGTGCGTCATACCGTTGCGGTGACGTTTCGATTCGCGCCGCACTCCTCTTCCGCCTGCTAGGCCGAACTGACCCTTGATGGCCAGCCGCCGCGGGTTCGGCTTCCCGCCCTGAAGGCACCTCCTGCGGAGCACCGTTGGTATACGGTTGTCAAAAATAAGCATGGATGAGTAATGGTGTCAGGACTCCGGTCACAGTTACCTGGGAAGCCGGAGATAGACCGGGGTAGTCGGCCGTAATGGCGACTAAAGCATTGTCCACGCTAAGTTGATGGAACACCCCATCGATTAGCTCCACCTCTATGTACGGATCCTCTTCGGAGGCCGGATCAAGGGATCGTCCTGGATCTTCGGGTTGTGGAGTCGGGTTGTGTATGCCCTCTACGTCCCGGCGCAGCTCCTGCGTCGAAATCACGAAGTGAGACACTTAACTTTGGGAATATGGATCGGATAAATAAACGTCCGCTTACCCAGCTTCGAGGGTTATTCATGGAGAATCCATTCAATGGACTCGCGCGGAGGAAGTCTTCTTTCTCCCCCTTGTACAAGCCGGACAGGATCTTCACCAGATCGGCAACCGATCCCGGCCCTTTGCGGCCATGACGGGTGGCGTCGTTCTCCCCGTTGAAGTCCCACATGGGGCGGCCCCTATATTGGAGCGGCTGCACCCCTCGCATGATGCACGTGGCCATGACTCCGATCATGGTCAATCCGAAATGAGCCAGTAACCTTATCCGGCCCATCAGATATTGGACGCTCCTATCATTCTCCAGTTGAGGGCTCCGCGGGCGCCAGCTCAGGCGTTTCTTTAGAGGAGCGTTGCTGAACTCCGGGAGGCCGATCCGAACTGGGTCCGGCAGTGGGGCATCTTCCATATAGAACCATTCCGAAGGCCAGTCTTCGGACGCCTTCTTCGGGGTTCCGGATAGATATCCGGTCCCGGCGATACGCCATATTTCGGCTCCGCCCACTTGATATATCGACCCCTCATGAGAACAGGGTACGAGGCAAAACAATCTCTTCCACAACGCGAAATGGGCCTCGATGCCCAAGAACAGCTCGCAAAGGGCTACAAAGCCCGCGATGTGCAAGACGGACGCAGGGGTAAGGTGGTGAAGCTGGAGTCCGTAGAACTCCAGGAGCCCCCAGAGAAACGGATGTATGGGAAATCTGAGTCCCCTTATCAGATAAGGGATGAAGCATACCCGCTCTCCTTTGGAGGGGTTGGGGACGCTCTCCGCCTGCTTTCCACCCTTGTAGGTGGCCAGTCCGGCTCGAACCGGAACCATGAAGGCTGGGGGGAGGTATCCCTCTGCTTGGAGCGTCACTAGCTCGCTATGCGGGACTGAACATCTCCTCCAATCTCCTGGCTGAGGGCTGGGAGCGCGAGAGGAGGAGCCGCGTCGACTATCCATGATGGAGTGGATTTTTGTCAGAGGTGCTTTGATGAGTACTCGTGGAAGGAGGATGGAGTGATTCGGATCTGGATCCTCGCCTCTCTTATAGGCAGCTTATTCGCGCAGCTAGGGGGTAAAACGTAAAAATACCCTGGCTTTTCGCATTCATACGACACGTGGAAGAGGGCCATTATTGGACGTGGAAGCCAAGGAGCGCAACATTTATAAGGAAGCCGGACACTATTTGGCAAGCACTTGGAATTTGGAGGAGAACCCGCCTTGCAAAGCCGAAGACAATATATGCACCGGACTTATCGTCATCGAAGCCTGGTTCGGGGGCTACTGAGGGAGTCCCGGATTAGGGGGTGTCCAGATAGCCGAACTATCATCATTGGCCGGACTCCAAGATTATGAAGATGCAAGATTGAAGACTTCGTCCCGTGTCCGGATGGGACTTTCCTTGGCGTGGAAGGCAAGCTTGGCAATACGGATATGTAGATCTCCTACCATTGTAACCGACTCTGTGTAACCCTAGCCCTCTCCGGTGTCTATATAAACCGGAGGGTTTTAGTCCATAGGAAGAACAACAATCATACCATAGGCTAGCTTCTAGGGTTTAGCCTCCTTGATCTCGTGGTAGATCTACTCTTGTACTACCCATATCATCAGTATCAATCAAGCAGGAGTAGGGTTTTACCTCCATCGAGAGGGCCCGAACCTGGGTAAAAACATCGTGTCCCTTGTCTCCTGTTACCATCCGCCTAGACGCACAGTTCGGGACCCCCTACCCGAGATCCGCCGGTGTTGACACCGACACCAGCATTCCAGTTTCAGCAATTATTATGAACTAACCATACTCACAATAACACGTAGGTCTCACAATTACTCATATCAATAGCATAATCAGCTAGCGAGCCATAATAATAAAACTCGGATGACAACACTTTCTCAAAATAATCATAACATGATATAACAAAATGGTATCTCGCTAGCCCTTTCTGAGACCGCAAAACATAAATGCAGAGCACCTTTAAAGATCAAGGACTGACTAAACATTGTAATTCATGGTAAAAGAGATCCAGTCAAGTCATACCCAATATAAACCAATAATAATGAATGCAAACGACAGTGTGCTCTCCAGCAAGTGCTTTTTAATAAGAAGGGTGATGACTCAACATAAAATTAAATAGATAGGCCCTTCGCAGAGGGAAGCAGGGATTTGTAGAGGTGCCAGAGCTCGGTTTTGAAATAGAGATAAATTATATTTTGAGCGGCATACTTTCATTGTCAACATAACAACTAAAAGACGACGATATCTTCCATGCTAAACAGATTATAGGCAGTTCCCAAATGGAATGGTAAAGTTTATACTCCCCTTCCTCCACAAGCATCAATCCATGGCTTGCTCGAAACAACGAGTGCCTCCAACATTCAACGTGTTGGAAATATGCCCTAGAGGCAATAATAAAATGGTTATTATTATATTTCTGTGTTCATGATAATTGTCTATTATTCATGCTATAACCGTGTTATCCAGGAATCGTAATACACGTGTGAATACATAGACCACAACATGTCCCTAGTAAGCCTCTAGTTGACTAGCTCGTTGATCAACAGATAGTCATGGTTTCCTGACTATGGGCATTGGATGTCGTTGATAACGGGATCACATCATTGGGAGAATGATGTGATGGACAAGACCCAATCCTAAGCATAGCTCAAAGATCGTGTAGTTCGTTTAGCTAGAGCTTTTCCAATTATCGAGTATCATTTCCTTAGACCATGAGATTGTGCAACTCCCGAATACCGTAGGAGTGCTTTGGATGTGCCAAACGTCACAACGAAACTAGGTGACTATAAAGGTACACTACGGGTATCTCTGAAAGTGTCTGTTGGGTTGGCACGAATCGAGACTGGGATTTGTCACTCCGTATGACGGAGAGGTATCTCTGGGCCCACTCGGTAATGCATCATCATAATGAGCTCAATGTGACCAAGTGTCTGGTCACGGGATCATGCATTACGGTACGAGTAAAGTGACTTGCCAGTAACGAGACTAAACGAGGTATTGGGATACCGACGATCGAGTCTCGGGCAAGTAACGTACCGATTGACAAAGGGAATTGTATACGGGGTTGATTGAATCCTCGACATTGTGGTTCATCCGATGAGATCATCGAGGAGCATGTGGGAGCCAACATGGGTATCCAGATCCCGCTGTTGATAATTGACCGGAGAGGTGTCTCGGTCATGTCTGCATGTCTCCCGAACCCGTAGGGTCTGTACACTTAAGGTTCGGTGATGCTAGGGTTGTAGAGATAATAGTATGCAGTAACTCGAAAGTTGTTCGGAGTCCCGGATGAGATCCCGGACGTCACGAGGAGTTCTGGAATGGTCCGAAGGTAGAGATTTATATATAGGAAGTCCAGTTTCGGCCACCGAGAAAGTTTCGGGGGTCACCGGTATTGTACCGGGACCACCGGAAGGGTCCCGGGGGTCCACCGGGTGGGGCCACCTATCCCGGAGGGCCCCATGGGCTGAAGTGGCGTGGGAACCAGCCCAGGTGGGCTGGTGCGCCCCACCCAAGGGCCCAAGGCGCCTAGGGTTGGAAACCCTAGGGGGCCGTTGCCCCCCGAGGGGGCATGCGCCCCTCCCCTGGTTGGAAACCCTAGGGGGCCGTTGCCCCCCAAGGGGGCATGCGCCCCCGCCCCTGGTTGGAAACCCTAAGGGGGCCGTTGCCCCGGGGGCCACCGCCCCCCCCTCTAGATGGGATCTCCAAGGGGGCATGCGCCCCCCTAGCCCCTATATATAGTGGAGGGGAGGAAGGGCAGCCGCACCCTGCATCTTGGCGCCTCCCTTCCCCCTTGCTACACCTCTCCCTCCCGCAGACGCTTCGCGAAGCCCTGCCGGATCCCTGCTGCATCCACCACCACGCCGTCGTGCTGCTGGATCTTCATCAACCTCTCCTTCCCCCTTGCTGGATCAAGAAGGAGGAGACGTCACACTGACTGTACGTGTGTTGAACGCGGAGGTGCCGTCCGTTCGGCGCTAGGATCTCCGGTGATTTGGATCACGACGTGAACGATTCCCTCAACCCCGTTCTCTTGAACGCTTCCGCTCGCGATCTACAAGGGTATGTAGATGCAATCCTCTCTCCCGTTGCTGGATGAACTCATAGATTGATCTTGGTGAACGTAGGAAAAAATTTATTTTATGCAACATTCCCCAACAGTGGCATCATGAGCTAGGTCTATGCGTAGTTCTCTTTGCACGAGTAGAACACAATTTTTTGTGGGCGTAGATGTTGTCAACTTTCTTGCCACTACTAGTCTTATTTTGCTTCAGCGTTATTGTGGGATGAAGCGGCCCGGACCGACCTTACACGTACGCTTACGTGAGACAGGTTCCACCGACTGACATGCACTAGTTGCATAAGGTGGCTAGTGGGTGTCTGTCTCTCCCACTTTAGTTGGAGCGGATTCGATGAAAAGGGTCCTTATGAAGGGTAAATAGAAGTTGGCAAATCACGTTGTGGCTTTAACGTAGGTAAGAAAACGTTCTTGCTAGATCACCTATAGAAGCCACGTAAAAACTTGCAACAACAATTAGAGGACGTCTAACTTGTTTTTGCAGCAAGTGTTTTGTGATGTGATATGGCCAAAGATGTGATGAATGATGAATGATATATATATGTGATGTATGAGATCATGTTGTTGTAATAGGAATCACGACTTGCATGTCGTTGAGTATGACAACCGGCAGGAGCCATAGGAGTTGTCTTTATTTTTGTATGACCTGCGTGTAATAGGAACGCCATGTAAATTACTTTACTTTATTGCTAAACGCGTTAGCCATAGAAGTAGAAGTAGTCGTTGGCGTGACAACTTCATGAAGACACGATGATGGAGATCATGATGATGGAGATCATGGTGTCATGCCGGTGACGAAGATGATCATGGAGCCCCGAAGATGGAGATCAAAGGAGCTATATGATATTGGCCATATCATGTCACTATTATGATTGCATGTGATGTTTATCATGTTTTTCATCTTGTTTACTTAGAACGACGGTAGTAAGTAAGATGATCCCTCATAATAATTTCAAGAAAAGTGTTCCCCCTAACTGTGCACCGTTGCGAAGGTTCGTTGTTTCGAAGCACCACGTGATGATCGGGTGTGATAGATCCTAACGTTCGAATACAACGGGTGTAAGCCAGATTTACACACGCAATACACTTAGGTTGACTTGACGATCCTAGCATGTACAGACATGGCCTCGGAACACGGAAGACCGAAAGGCCGAGCATGAGTCGTATAGAAGATACGATCAACATGAAGATGTTCACCGATGTTAACTAGTCCGTCTCACGTGATGATCGGACACGACCTAGTTGACTCGGATCATGTTTCACTTAGATGACTAGAGGGATGTCTGTCTAAGTGGGAGTTCATTGAATAATTTGATTAGATGAACTTAATTATCATGAACTTAGTTTAAAATCTTTACATTATGTCTTGTAGATCAAATGGCCAACGCTCATGTCCACCTGAACTTCAACGCGTTCTTAGAGAAAACCAAGCTGAAAGACGATGACAGCAACTATACGGACTGGGTCCGGAACCTGAGGATCATCCTCATAGCTGCCAAGAAAGACTATGCCTAGAAGCACCGCTAGGTGAAGCACCAATCCCAGAGAACGAAGACGTTATGAACGCTTGGCAGTCTCGTGCTGATGATTACTCCCTCGTTCAGTGCGGCATGCTTTACATCTTAGAACCGGGGCTCCAAAAGCGTTTTGAGCAACACGGAGCATATGATATGTTCGAGGAGCTGAAAATGGTTTTCCAAGCTCATGCCCGGGTCGAGAGATATGAAGTCTCCGACAAATTCTTCAGCTGTAAGATGGAGGAAAATAGTTCTGTTAGTGAGCACATACTCAAGATGTCTGGGTTGCACAACCGCTTGACTCAGCTGGGAGTTAATCTCCCGGATGACGCGGTCATTGACAGAATCCTCCATTCGCTCCCACCAAGCTACAAGAGCTTTGTGATGAACTTCAATATGCAGGGGATGGAAAAGACCATTCCTGAGGTATATTCAATGCTGAAATCAGCGGAGGTGGAAATCAAAAAGGAACATCATGTGTTGATGGTGAATAAAACCACTAAGTTCAAGAAAGGCAAGGGTAAGAAGAACTTCAAGAAGGACGGCAAGGAAGTTGCCGCACCTGGTAAGCCAGTTGCCAGGAAGAAGTCAAGCAATGGACCCAAGCCTGAGACTGAGTGCTTTTATTGCAAGGGAAGTGGTCACTGGAAGCGGAACTGCCCCAAGTACTTAGCGGACAAGAAGGCCGGCAAAACCAAAGGTATATGTGATATACATGTAATTGATGTGTACCTTACCAGTGCTCGTAGTAGCTCCTGGGTATTTGATACCGGTGCGGTTGCTCACATTTGTAACTCAAAGCAGGAGCTGCGGAATAAGCGGAGACTGGCGAAGGACGAGGTGACGATGCGCGTCGGGAATGGTTCCAAGGTCGATGTGATCGCCGTCGGCACGCTACCTCTACATTTACCTACGGGATTAGTTTTGAACCTCAATAATTGTTATTTAGTACCAGCTTTGAGCATGAACATTGTATCAGGATCTCGTTTAATTCGAGATGGCTACTCATTTAAATCCGAGAATAATGGTTGTTCTATTTATATGAGTGATATGTCTTATGGTCATGCCCCGCTGGTGAATGGTTTATTCTTAATGAATCTCGAGCGTAATGTTACACATATTCATAGTGTGAATACCAAAAGATGTAAAGTTGATAACGACAATCCCACATACTTGTGGCACTTCCGCCTTGGTCACATTGGTGTCAAGCGCATGAAGAAGCTCCATGTTGATGGACTTTTAGAGTCTCTAGATTATGAATCGTTTGACACATGCGAGCCATGCCTCATGGGCAAGATGACCAAGACTCCATTCTCCAGAACAATGGAGCGAGCGACCAACTTATTGGAAATCATACATACTGATGTGTGCGGTCCAATGAGCGTTGAGGCTCGCGGAGGATATCGTTATGTTCTCACTCTCACTGATGACTTGAGTAGATATGGGTATGTCTACTTGATGAAACACAAGTCTGAGACCTTTGAAAAGTTCAAGGAATTTCAGAATGAGGTAGAGAATCAACGTGACTGAAAGATAAAATTCCTACGATCAGATCGTGGGGGAGAATATCTAAGTCACGAATTTGGTACGCACTTAAGAAAATGTGGAATCGTTTCACAACTCATGCCGCCTGGAACACCTCAGCGAAATGGTGTGTCCGAACATCGTAATCGCACTCTATTGGATATGGTGCGATCTATGATGTCACTTACTGATTTACCACTATCATTTTGGGGATACGCTCTAGACACAACTACATTCACTTTAAATAGGGCACCGTCTACATCCGTTGAGACGACACCATATGAATTATGGTTTGGAAAGAAACCTAAGCTGTCGTTTCTAAAAGTTTGGGGATTCAATGCTTATGTCAAGAAACTTCAACCTAAGAAGCTCGAATTTAAGTCGGAAAAATGCGTATTCATAGGATACCCTAAGGAAACCGTAGGGTATACTTTCTACTTAAGATTCGAAGGCAAGATCTTTGTTGCCAAGAACGGGTCCTTTCTGGAGAAAGAGTTTCTCTCGAAAGAATTAAGTGGGAGGAAAGTGGAGCTTGATGAAGTACTACCTCTTGAAACGGTGAGTAGCGCAACTCAGGAAAATGTTCCTGTGGTGCCAGCACCAACAAGAGAGGAAGTTAATGATGATGATCAAGATACTTCGGATCAAGCTACTACTAAACTTTGAAGGTCCACAAGGACACGTTCCGCACCAGAGTGGTACGGCAATCCTATCTTGGAAATCATGTTGTTGGACAACGGTGAACCTTCGAACTATGAAGAAGCAATGGCGGGCCCAGATTCCAACAAATGGCTTGAAGCCATGCAATTCGAGATAGGATCCATGTATGAAAACAAAGTGTGGACTTTAACAGACTTGCCCGATGATCGGCGAGCGATAGAAAACAAATGGATCTTTAAGAAGAAGACGGACGCGGATGGTAATGTTACCATATATAAAGCTCGACTTGTCGCTAAGGGTTATCGACGGGTTCAAGGGATTGACTACGATGAGACTTTCTCTCCCGTAGCGAAGCTGAAGTCCATCCGAATCATGTTAGCAATTGCTGCATACTAGATTATGAGATATGGCAAATGGACGTCAAAACGACATTCCTTAATGGTCACCTTAAGGAAGAACTGTATATGATGCAGCCGGAAGGTTTTGTCGACCCTAAGAATGCTAACAAGGTATGCAAGCTCCAGCGATCCATTTATGGGCTGGTGCAAGCATCTCGGAGTTGGAACATTCGTTTTAATGAGATGATTAAAGCGTTTGGGTTTATGCAGATTTATGGAGAAGCCTGCATTTACAAGAAAGTGAGTGGGAGCTCTATAGCATTTCTCATATTATATATGGATGACATACTTTTGATGGGAAATGATATAGAACTCTTGGAAAGTATAAAGGCCTACTTGAATAAGTGTTTTTCAATGAAGGACCTTGGAGAAGCTGCTTACATATTGGGCATCAAAATCTATAGAGATAGATCGAGACGCCTCATAGGTCTTTCACAAAGCACATACCTTGATAAGATATTGAAGAAGTTCAATATGGATCAGTCCAAGAAAGGGTTCTTGCCTGTATTGCAAGGTGTGAGATTGAGCTCGGCTCAATGCCCGACCACGGCAGAAGATAAAGAAGAGATGAGTGTTATCCCCTATGCCTCAGCGATAGGGTCTATCATGTATGCCATGACCTGTACCAGACCTGATATAAACCTTGCCATAAGTTTGGTAGGAAGGTACCAAAGTAATCTCGGCAAGGAACACTGGACAGCAGTCAAGAACATCCTTAAGTACCTGAAAAGGACTAAGGACATGTTTCTCGTATATGGAGGTGATGAAGAGCTCGTAGTAAAGGGTTACGTCGATGCTAGTTTCGACACAGATCTGGATGACTCTAAGTCACAAACCGGATACGTGTATATTTTGAATGGTGGGGCAGTAAGCTGGTGCAGTTGCAAGCAGAGCATCGTGGCGGGATATACATGTGAAGCGGAGTACATGGCAGCCTCAGAGGCAGCACATGAAGCTATCTAGGTGAAGGAGTTCATCACCGACCTAGGAGTCATACCCAATGCGTCAGGGCCAATCGTACTCTTCTGTGACAACACTGGAGCTATTGCACTTGCCAAGGAGCCCAGGTTTCACAAGACTAGGCACATCAAGCGTCGCATCAACTCCATACGTGAAAATGTTCAAGATGGAGACATAGATATTTGTAAAGTACATACGGACCTGAATGTGGCAGATCGGTTGACTAAAACTCTCCCTAGGGAAAAACATGATCAACACCAGAATGCAATGGGTGTTCGATTCATCACAATGTAACTAGAATATTGACTCTAGTGCAAGTGGGAGACTGTTGGAAATATGCCCTAGAGGCAATAATAAAATGGTTATTATTATATTTCTGTGTTCATGATAATTGTCTATTATTCGTGCTATAACTGTGTTATCCGGAAATCGTAATACACGTGTGAATACATAGACCACAACATGTCCCTAGTAAGCC
Organism: Triticum dicoccoides; assembly: GCF_002162155.2. NCBI lineage: Eukaryota > Viridiplantae > Streptophyta > Magnoliopsida > Poales > Poaceae > Triticum > Triticum dicoccoides. The sequence continues at coordinate 20,791,527 of NC_041389.1, read as the reverse complement.
TTTAGTTGACTAGCTCGTTGATCAACAGATAGTCATGGTTTCCTGACTATGGGCATTGGATGTCATTGATAACGGGATCACATCATTGGGAGAATGATGTGATGGACAAGACCCAATCCTAAGCATAGCTCAAAGATCGTGTAGTTCGTTTAGCTAGAGCTTTTCCAATTGTCGAGTATCATTTCCTTAGACCATGAGATTGTGCAACTCCAGGATACCGTAGGAGTGCTTTGGGTGTGCCAAACATCACAACGTAACTGGGTGACTATAAAGGTACACTACGGATATCTCCGAAAGTGTCTGTTGGGTTGGCACGAATCGAGACTGGGATTTGTCACTCCGTATGACGGAGAGGTATCTCTGGGCCCACTCGGTAATGCATCATCATAATGAGCTCAATGTGACCAAGTGTCTGGTCACGGGATCATGCATTACGGTACGAGTAAAGTGACTTGCTGGTAACGAGACTAAACGAGGTATTGGGATACCGACGATCGAGTCTCGGGCGAGTACGTACCGATTGACAAAGGGAATTGTATACGGGGTTGATTGAATCCTCGACATCGTGGTTCATCCGATGAGATCATCGAGGAGCATGTGGGAGCCAACATGGGTATCCAGATCCCGCTGTTGGTTATTGACCGGAGAGGCGTCTCGGTCATGTCTGCATGTCTCCCGAACCCGTAGGGTCTATACACTTAAGGTTCAGTGACGCTAGGGTTGTAGAGATATTAGTATGCAGTAACCTGAAGGTTGTTCGGAGTCCCGGATGACATCCCAGACGTCAGGAGGAGTTCCGGAATGGTCCGAAGGTAAAGATATATATATAGGAAGTCCAGTTTCGGCCACCGGGAAAGTTTTGGGGGTCACCGGTATTGTACCGGGACCACCGGAAGGGTCCCGGGGGTACACCGGGTGGGGCCACCTATCCTGGAGGGCCCCATGGGCTGAAGTGGAGTGGGAACCAGCCCTGGTCGGCTGGTGCGCCCCACCCAAGGGCCCAAGGCGCCTAGGGTTGGAAACCCTAGGGGGCCGTTGCCCCCCGAGGGGGCATGCGCCCCCCCTGGTTGGAAACCCTAGGGGGCCGTTGCCCCCCGCGGGGGCATGCGCCCCCCCTGGTTGGAAACCCTATGGGGGCCGTTGTCCCAGGGGCCGCCCCCCCCCTCTAGATGGGATCTCCAAGGGGGCATGCGCCCCCCTAGCCCCTATATATAGTGGAGGGGAGGAAGGGCAGCCGCACCCTGCATCTAGGCGCCTCCCTTCCCCCTTGCTACACCTCTCCCTCCCGCAGACGCTTGGCGAAGCCCTGCCGGATCCCTGCTGCATCCACCACCACGCCGTCGTGCTGCTGGATCTTCATCAACTTCTCCTTCCCCCTTGCTGGATCAAGAAGGAGGAGACGTCACGCTGACCGTACATGTGTTGAACGCGGAGGTGCCATCCATTCGGCGCTAGGATCTCCGGTGATTTGGATCATGATGTGAACGACTCCCTCAACCCCGTTCTCTTGAACGCTTCCGCTCGCGGTCTACAAGGGTATGTAGATGCAATCCTCTCTCTCGTTGCTAGATGAACTCATAGATTGATCTTGGTGAACGTAGGAAAAATTTTATTTTATGCAACGTTCCCCAACACAACGTGTCCCAGGGGGAGTTGTGTTTGCAGTTATTTTGATTTAGTTTGCACGAAGCATGGGACTGGGCATCCCGGATACCAGCCATTTTCTCGTGAATGAGGAGCGGAGTCCACTCCTCTTGAGAATAACCCGCCTAACATGGAAGATAAGGGCAGCTCTAGTTGACATATGAGCTATTCGAGCATGCAAAACAGAATGTTTATTTGAAGGTTTAGAGTTTGGCACATACAAATTTACTTGGAACGGCAGGTAAATACCGCATATAGGTAGGTATAGTGGACTCATATCAAATAACTTTGGGGTTTAAGGAGTTTGGATGCACAAGCAGTATTCCCGCTTAGTACAGGTGAAGGCTAGCAAAAGACTGGGAAGCGACCAACTGAGAGAGCGACAAAAGTCGTAAACATGCATTAAAATTAATTCACACCGAGTACAAGCATGAGTAGGATATAATCCACCGTGAACATAAATATCATGAAGGCTATGTTGATTGGATTCAACTACATGCGTGAACATGTGCCAAGTCGAGTCACTCAATGCATTTAAAGGAGGATACCACCCCATCATACCATATCATAATCATTCTAATAGCATGTTGGCACGCAAGGTAAACCATTATAACTCATAGCTAATCAAGCATGGCACAAGCAACTATAATCTATAAATGTCATTGCAAATATGTTTACTTCATAATAGCTGAATCAAGAACGATGAATCATCATATTTACAAAAACAAAAGAGGTCGAGTTCATACCAGCTTTTCTCTTCCCAATAAGTCCATCATATATCATCATTATTGCCTTTCACTCGCATGACCGAACGGTGTGTATAATAATAAGAGTGCACGTGCATTGGACTAAGCTGGAATCTGCAAGCATTCAACTCAAGAGAGAAGACAAGTAATATGGGCTCTAGGTATAAATAATCAATCATGCATATAAGAGCCACTAAGCAATTTCAATATAGTCTTCTCAACCCCCAAAGAAAAGAAAAGAAATAAAAACTATTTACACGGGAAAGCTCCCAACAAGCAAAAGAAGAACGGGAAATGTTTTTGGGTTTTCTTTTCTAATTCTACTACAAGCATGAAAAGTAAACTAACTATTTTTTTTTGTTTTTCTTAAAGTTTATCAAACACACAAGAAAAAAGCTAGAAAGGGAAATTTAAACTAACATGGATATTACAGTGAAAAAGTATGAGCACCGACATCTAGCAATGAGTGTGTGTGAACATGAATGTAATCTCGGTGGCAAATACGTACTCCCCCAAGCTTAGGCTTTTGGCCTAAGTTGGTCTATTGCCAGGGGTGGCCTGGCGGATATCCGTAGGTGAAGCTGGGGTCATAGTGTGACGCAGAATAGTTGGGATCATAATGTGATGAAGAGGACTCTGATTGCCACTGGCTGGCAACTGTCTCAGGATCCCAAGAATAAACCGACATTCGCGGAGGCTCATCTTGTGGCTCCGGTTCCGGGGCTGGTGCAGGATTCCGATAGGCTTGAGCGGCCACCCACGGAACAATGTGAGGCTCTGCATACAAGTTAAACAAAGAAGGAGCAGGCAAAGTAATAGTCTCAGGGTGATGTTTATGAAAGTATAATTTATATTTGAGCTCTCCATCACGACTCTTAACAAGAAAATCATGCGCTATCATACTCTTGTAATCTAGATAAGCACGGGGCAGCGTTGTTTCTTCTTTCTCCGCATGCCTAATAGGTATTTCAAAATGTTCAGCTAGGCGCGAAGCATAAATGCCTCCAAATATGGGGCCCTTAGGACGGTTCAAACTTAACCGTCTAGCAACAATTCCACCTATACTAACAGAGTTATCGCAGTATAAACCATGGAGCAAAATAATAATATCAGGAATACTAAGGTTCCCACAGTTCCCGCGTCCAATCAAGCAACTACTAGCAAATATGGCAAAGTAGCGTAAAACAGGATAATGAATGCTAGTGATCCTCGCATCAGAAACCTTCGTGGTTTCTCCCACCGTGATAGTATTAATAAAAGCTTCTACTTCGTTACGGTGGGGTTCATCTAAGGTGCCTTCAAAGGGTATTCTGCAAACCTCGCAGAATTCTTCTAGTGTCATCTCTTTAACAACGTCATATAAATGAAACTCTACCGTTGGAGGTGATTTCTTAGGGAAAAAATAGAAGTTTTGCACAAAAGTATTCATGAGTAAGAGATACTGATGACATTGGTCGTGGAGGAAGTTGGTGAGGCTAGCATTCTCCATCAATACATAGAAGTCATCATGAATCCCAGCTCTCCTCAAGAAGTCATCGGAGGGCCATTCACACGGCCGGACCTCCGCGGTGCGAGGTAAATTAAATTTGGGCTTCTCCTCTTCTTCCTTTTGTTTTTCCTTAGAGCTTCGGCTCGACGAGCCCCTCAAAAGTCTCTTCATTATTTCTGAAACAATCTGAAATTTTTAGTAACTTCAAATAGAAGTGAACCAATTTCAACAAAATTGATAGCAACAACTCCCACAAGTGCCTAGGGCATATATCAAGCATTAGAACTACTTGGAACCATATAAATTTGACATGCAAGCTCAAGAACATGGTCACCTATGAAGCACAAATTTGCAGTGAATAAAGCAATAGAACAAAAACTAATTGGACCAATGGAGGAGTCACATACCAAGGAACAATCTCCCCAAGCAGTTTTGCGAAAGGTGCTTTGAGCAAGGAGATCAAAAATCACAGCAACGGGGGCTGGAACTCGTGCTTGAGTTGGTTTTTCGTGTTTGTTTGAGACAGAGGAAGAAGATGGGTGCAGGAATAAGTGGAGGAGGGCCACCATGGGCCCACGAGGCAGGGGGCGCGCCCAGGGGGGTAGGGCGCGCCCTCCACCCTCGTTGCCAGGTGGCAGCTCCCCCCGTGGTAATTTTTGCACAGTAAATTCTCAAATATTCCCGAAAAATCATATTAAATTGGCATGGCATTCTGAGGACTTTTATTTTCGGGATATTTTTATATTGCACGGATAAGTCAGGAAACAGACAGAAAAATATTATTTTACTTTATTTCTACTAAATAACAGAAAATATAAAAAGGGTACAGAAGGTTGTGCTTCTAGTTTCATCCATCTCGTGATCATCAAAATGAACCCACTAACAAGGTTGATCAAGTCTTGTTAGCAAACTCATTCCGAATAATCCCGGAACTGGAGAAATTTCGAATGACACTAAGTTACCTCAACGGGGATATGAAAATCCCCAACAATAAGAATATCATACTTTTTCTTGACAGTAGGGAGAGGAAATTCAAAACCTCCAAATATAATCGATGGAACTTTTCCAATAGAGTTGATACTATAAACTTGAGGTTGTTTCCTCGGAAAATGTACCGTATGCTCATTACCATTAACATGAAAAGTGACATTGCCTTTGTTGCAATAAATAACAGCCCTGCAGTATTAAGGAAAGGTCTTCCAAGAATAATAGACATACTATCATCCTCGGGAATATCAAGAATAACAAAGTCCGTTAAAATAGTAACGTTTGCAACCACAACAGGCACATCCTCACAAATATCGACAGGTATAGCAGTTGATTTATCAGCCATTTGCAAAGATATTTCAGTAGGTGTCAACTTATTCAAGTCAAGTCTACGATATAAAGAGAGAGGCATAACACTAACACGGGCTCCAAGATCACATAAAGCAGTTTTAACATAATTTCTTTTAATGGAGCATGGTATAGTAGGCACTCCGGGATCTCCAAGTTTATTTGGTATTCCACCCTTAAAAGTATATTTAGCAAGCATGGTGGAAATTTCAGCTTCAGGTATCTTTCTTTTATTAGTAATAATATCCTTCATATACTTAGCATAAGGATTTGTCTTGAGCACATCAGTTAATCGCATATGCAAAAAGATGGGTCTAATCATTTCAGCAAAGTGCTCAAAATCCTCATCATCCTTTTTCTTGGATGGTTTGGGAGGAAAAGGCATGGGTTTCTGAACCCATGGTTCCCATTCTTTACCATGTTTCCTAGAAACGAAGTCTCTTTTATCATAACGTTGATTCTTTGATTGTGGGTTATCAAGATCAACAGCAGGTTCAACTTCTACATCATTATCATTACTAGGTTGAGCATCAACATGAACATTATCATTAACATTATCACTATGTTCATGTTCATCACCTGATTGTGTTTTAGCATCGGACATAGAGATGTCATTTGGATTCTCAGGTGGTTCAGCAATAGGTTCACTAGAAGTTTGCATAGTCCTATCATTTTTCTTTTTCTTCCTCTTAGAATAACTAGGCATATCAATATTATTTCTCTGAGAATCTTGCTCGATTCTCTTAGGGTGGCCTTCAGGATACAAAGGTTCCTGAGTCATTCTACCAGTTCTAGTAGCCACTCTAACAGCATAATCATTTTTCTTACTATTCATTTCATCAAGCGCTTCTTTCTGAGCTTTAAGTACTTGTTCTACTTGAGTGGTAACCATAGAAACATGTTTGCTAACAAGTTTAAGTTCACCTCTAATGTCAGCCATATAATCACTCAAGCGTTTAATCATAAAGGAATTCTGTTTTAATTGTCTACCAAAATAAGCATTAAAGTCATCTTGCTTAAACATAAAGTCATCAAACTCATCCAAGCACTGACTAGCAATTTTAGTAGGAGGAACTTCAGCTTTATCATATCTATAGAGAGAATTTACCTTTACTACCTGTGTCGGGATATCGGGAGGTTCTTCAGTAAATAAGTAATTGAGATCATATACTTCTTCAACAGGCGGTAAATTAAGACCATGTATTTCTTCAATAGGAGGTAAATTCTTAACATCTTCAGCATTAATACCTTTTTCTTTCATAGATTTCTTTGCCTCTTGCATATCTTCGGGACTAAGAAATAGAACACCTCTCTTCTTCGGAGTTGGTTTAGGAATAGGCTCAGTAATAGGCTCAGGAGCTGGCTCAGGAGTTGGCTCAGGAGTTGGCTCAGGAGTTGGCCCAGGAGGTGCCCAATTATTTTCATTTGCCAACATATTATTCAATAGAATTTCAGCGTCATCCGGTGTTCTTTCCCTGAAAAGAGAACCATCACAACTATCCAGGTAATCTCTAGAAGCATCGGTTAGTCCATTATAAAAGATATCAAATATTTCAGGTTTCTTAAGAGGATGATCAGGCAAAGCATTAAGTAACTTGAGAAGCCTCCCCAAGCTTGTGGGAGACTCTCTTCTTCAATTTGCACAAAATTGTATATTTCCCTCAAAGCAGCTTGTTTCTTATGAGCAGGGAAATATTTAGCAGAGAAGTAATAAATCATATCCTGGGGACTTTGCACACAGCCAGGATCAAGAGAATTAAACCATTTCTTAGCATCACCCTTTAATGAGAAAGGAAATATTTTAAGTAAATAAAGGTGGCGCGATCTCAGATTATTAGTAAACAGGGCAGCTATATCATCTAACTTACGAAGATGTGCCACAACGGTTTCAGATTCATAGCCATAAAAAGGATCAGATTCAACCAAAGTAATTATATCTGGATCGACAGAAATATCATAATAATCATAATCAGGAACACAGATAGGTGAAGTAGCAAAAGCAGGGTCGGGTCTCATCCTACCTCTAAAAGATTCTTTACTCCACTTAATTAGCAACCTCTTGCGTTCAAGACTATCCTGGCAAGCAAGAACAACTTCAAAAGATTCAACACTAAAAAGATAACCCTCAGGAATAGCAGGCATAGGCTCATCATCACTAACATCATCGTGTTCAGGTTCAATAATTTCTCTTTCTCTAGACCTAGCAATTTGCTCATCAAGAAATTCACCGAGTGGCACAGTAGTATCAAGCATAGAAGTAGTTTCATCATAAGTATCATGCATAGCAGAAGTGGCATCATCAATAACATGCGACATATCAGAATCAATAGCAGTAGTACGTTTAGATGTCGCAAACTTACTCATAACAGAACGAGAATCTACTGCAGAGCTAGATGGCAGTTCCTTACCTCCCCTCGTAGTTGAGGGCAAAATAGTAGTTCGATCATCTTTCAAGTTCTTCATAGTGTCCAGCACATATAAATCCCAAGTGACTCAAAGAATAGAGCTATGCTCCCCGGCAACGGCGCCAGAAAAAGGTCTTGATAACCCACAAGTATAGGGGATCGCAACAGTTTTCGAGGGTAGAGTATTCAACCCAAATTTATTGATTCGACACAAGGGGAGCCAAAGAATATTCTCAAGTATTAGCAGCTGAGTTGTCAATTCAACCACACCTGGAAACTTAATATCTGCAGCAAAGTGTTTAGTAGCAAATTAATATGATAGTGGCGGTAACGGTAACAAAGTAAAGACAACAAAAGTAATGTTTTTGGTATTTTTGTAGTGATTGTAACAGTAGCAACGGAAAAGTAAATAAGCGTAAACCAGTATATGGAAAACTCGTAGGCACCGGATTAGCGATGGATAATTATGCCGGATGTGGTTCATCATGTAGCAGTCATAACATAGGGTGACACAGAACTAGCTCCAGTTCATCAATGTAATGTAGGCATGTATTCCATATATAGTCATACGTGCTTATGGAAAAGAACTTGCATGACATCTTTTGTCCTACCCTCCCGTGGCAGCGGGGTCCTATTGGAAACTAAGGGATATTAAGGCCTCCTTTTAATAGAGAACCGGAACAAAGCATTAGCACATAGTGAATACATGAACTCCTCAAACTACGGTCATCACCGGGAGTGGTCCCGATTATTGTCACTTCGGGGTTGCCGGATCATAACACATAGTAGCTGACTATAGACTTGCAAGATAGGATCTAGAACACACATATATTCATGAAAACATAATAGGTTCAGATCTGAAATCATGGCACTCGGGCCCTAGTGACAAGCATTAAGCATAGCAAAGTCATAGCAACATCAATCTCAGAGCATAATGGATACTAGGGATCAAACTCAAACAAAACTAACTCGATTACATGATAAATCTCATCCAACCCATCACCGTCCAGCAAGCCTACGATGCAATTACTCACACACGGCGGTGAGCATCATGAAATTGGTGATGGAGGATGGTTGCTGATGATGACGACGATGAATCCCCCTCTCCGGAGCCCCGAACGGACTCCAGATCAGCCCTCCCGAGAGAGATTAGGGCTTGGCGGCGGCTCCGTATCGTAAAATGTGATGAAACTTTCTCCCTGATTTTTTTCTCCCCGAAAGCCAATATATGGAGTTGGAGTTGGCGTCGGAGGGCCACCAGGGGGCCCACGAGGTAGGGAGGCGCGCCCAGTGGGGAGGGGCGCGCCCTCCACCCTCGTGGACAGGGTGTGGGCCCCCTGGTCTTCATCTTTGGCGAGGATTTTTTATTATTTATTCTAAGATATTCCGTGGAGTTTCAGGTCATTCCGAGAACTTTTGTTTTCTGCACATAAAACAACACCATGGTAATTCTGCTGAAAAAAGCATTAGTCCGGGTTAGTTCCATTCAAATCATACAAGTTAGAGTCCAAAACAAGGGTAAAAGTGTTTGGAAAAGTAGATATGACAGAGACGTATCATCTGCCTCCGGTTTATGATCCTCGAAACCTTTTCCGCACACCCGGTGCAGGGCCCAGTAACTCGCCGGAGGTAGACCGGGTTGCAACGCCCGGGGCTGGGACGCCGTTTCAACCACGTGTAGTGGAACCTCCTCGGATGAATACTGCTCCACCCCATTATGTACCAACACCACCGGGTCATTATTCTAACCCCTTGGAGAACATGATCACTGTGGCGGCATGATTGGCGACTCTCCCTATGGAGGGCGACTCTCCGATAGCGGTTGAAACTCGAAGGGTCAGAGAGCTTCTTCAGACGGCTTTAGCGGAGTAGGAGGCATACTCGTATAGCCGAGACAGGATTCATTCGACCCCTGGTCCAAGCCGGAGCCCGAGTTATAGCAGACACATGGATTCAACGGCCGTTTCAAGCGGCGCCGAGACCTGTCGTGCAGGCATGACCCGGCGCGTGATGGAGCTCTTAACTTAGCTGATCAGGACAGGATACGTCAAGAGGCTGAGTGGGCGGTTCAGCAGGTGGCTGAGCAGGCGGCTCAGCGGGCGGCTTACCAGTCTTGTCCGGTTTATCCGACGACTTCTGTTGAGGTAGGCGTGACCACTCGGACCGGAGGTGTCCCTTGTCTGGTGCCGGCTCTGCATAATGAGTGTTTGCCCAAGGATTTCAAGGGGCCTTGAAAGGTTCCTAATTACACGGCCGACTTACAGCCCGGGGCATGGATTGAAATCTATGAGATGGCCAATGAGCTACTGGAAGTCAGTGACGATGCGATGGCCAAATACTTCACCATGATGTTGGATGGGTCGGCCCGCACTTGGTTGAAGGGGCTGCCACCTAATTCCATCGGTTCATGGGCAGAGTTAAAGGCCTGATTTATTCAGAACTTCAAAGATACGTGCAAGCAGCCCATGTCTATTGTGGATTTGACTAATTGCAAGCAAGAGGAGGGTGAGTCCACGGCCCATTGGGTGCGCCGGGTCAAAGCCATAATACATTCGTCTGATAAGATGGATGCCGGCTCTGCAGTCTTAATGTTGGAGAAAAAATGCCATTTTACGCCTCTGAAGATGAAGCTGGGGCGGCTCAAGCGCGATTGTAATGACATGGGCCAGCCGATGGCGGCTCTAGTCAAATATGCCGACTATGATAGTACCAAGGATCCCGAGTCTGATGATGAGAAGACAGGGAAGGGAAAGAAGAATGGTAACGCCAAGGGTCCTCGGAATAACCCGGCAAATCAAGGAGGTAATAATAAACATAAGGCTGATTGTAGCTTGGAGTTTGTGGCTAACACCAATGCGCAGGGCAACAATCAACAACGTAAGGGGAGACCACCTCCTCGGTCCGGAGGGTCAAGCCCCACGCTTGAGCAGTTGCTAAATGAGCCATGTCCAAGGCACGGTACTCCATAGAAACCGGCCACTCACCTATGGAAGGACTGTATGATCATGAAGGCTTTCAAGAATTTCAACATGTTCGATGGTAATCATGGGCCGGGCGGCAGCTCAGGTGACGGCGGCTTTCATGGCCCGGGCGGCGGTTCAAATTCCAATTTTCAAGGCTCTCAAGGTAATCCAGGTGGTTACAATCAGCAATCTGGCCAGGGAGGTCAGCAGCAGCAGCAAGGTGGATATCAGAGTAATCCAAAGCACCTGAATAGTGGTCAATATGATGTGTTTACCACCATTTTGTGCAAACGGGATCAGAAGCTTCATAAGAGGGCTGTGAACGCTATTGAGCCGGCAGTTCCACGTTATTTGAGATGGTTTGAGTAGCCTATTCTATGGAGTAGGGAAGATCATCCTCCCTGGGTTGACAATCCAGGTCACTTGGCCTTGGTGGTGGCACCTCAGGTTGGTGGATATAAGTTCACTAAGGTGCTCATGGATGGAGGCAGTAGCATCAATATCCTTTATTATGAGACTTTTCGTCGCATGGGATTGATCGATAAAAATCTCAGGACTTCCAACACTGTTTTTCATTCGATGGTCCCTGCTAAGTCGGCATACCCAGTGGGTAAGATTGAACTGGAAGTGGCCTTTAGAGATGAGCATGACTCTAGGGCTGAGAAATTAACTTTTGAGGTGGTCAAAATCAAGAGCCCGTATCACACCCTGTTTGGACGGCCGGCTTATGCCAAGTTCATGGCACGACCGTGTTATGTTTATCTGCAGCTCAAGATGCTGGGTCATAAGTGCACCATCACAGTGCATGGAAGTCGGAAGATAGCCTTTGAATGTGAGGAAGGCGATGCTGCTTACGCTGAATCTGTTTGTGCAATAGAAGATTTGAAGTTCTACAAGGACAATGTTGACCCGGCGGACATGACGTCTTTGAAGAAGCTAACCATAGAGCATGAGCCGGTGATGAAGTTTAAGTCGGCCGATGACACCAAGCTTGTTGATTTTGTTCCAGGCGACTCATCCAAGCAGTTCAGTATCAGTGCTAATTTGGATCCCAAATAGGAAAGCACGCTTATCGAGTTCATCCGTGAGAACCGGGACATCTTTGCATGGAAACCTTCTGACATGCCGGGTGTACCGAGAGAACTCGTCGAGCACACTCTCAATATTGATCCAAAATTTAAGCCGGTCAAGCAGTTTCTTCGGCGGTTCAATGAGGAGAGGCGTAAGGCCATTGGTGAGGAAGTGGCCCAGCTCTTTGCGGTCGGGTTCATTGTTGAAGTTTTTCATCTAGAGTGGTTGGCTAACCCAGTGCTTGTGGTTAAGAAGAACGGCACCTGGCGTAGATGTGTGTGGATTACACGGACTTAAACAAGGCTTGTCCGGCTGATCCTTTCGCTCTCCCTCGTATTGATCAAATAATTGATGCTACGACGGATTGTGAGCGTTTGAGCTTCTTGGATGCTTACTCTGCTTATCATCAGATTAAGATGGCAGTTAAGGACCAAGAGAAGATGACTTTTATTACTCCATTTGGAGCCTTCTGCTATGTGTCTATGCCTTTTGGGCTTAAGAGTGCCCAGGTGACTTATCAGCGGTGTGTACAGAACTGTCTTCACAATCAGATTGGGCGCAATGTTCATGCTTATGTGGATGACATTGTGGTGAAGTCCAGAGAGAAGGAGACCTTGATAGATGATCTGAAGGAGACCTTTGATAATCTCCAGGTCTACAAGATGATGCTTAATCCTGCCAAGTGCATTTTTGGTGTGCCAGCATGCAAGCTTTTGGGTTTTCTGGTTTCTAACAGAGGCATTGAGGCTAACCCGGAGAAGACCAAGGCAATCACCTCTTTGGCTAAACCGGCGTGTATCAACGATGTTCAACGTTTGGTGGGTCGTATTGCTGCTTTAAGTCGGTTCATAAGCCGTTTAGATGATAAGGACATACCGCTACTAGTGCAGAACCGGGCAATAGCACCGGTTTGTAAGGCCCTTTAGTGCCGGTTCCATAACCGGCACTAAAGTGTGGGCACTAAAGGCCCCCCCTTTAGTACTGGTTCAGCACGAACCGGTGCTAAAGGGCAACCACGTGGCACGAGCCAGCTCCGGGGGCCTGGAGCCATTTAGTACCGGTTGGTAAGACCAACCGGTACTATAAGGTTTGGGGTTTTTTATTTTTATGATTTCTTTTTCATTTAATTTTGTGTTTCCATTTTAATTCTTTTTCGTTTGCTGGTATTTTACGATACTACACATTGTACATGTTATGCATATATATATATATATATAATTTCTAGTGGAACCAATCATGCATATATATATCATCAATGTCTCACAAACCACCATATTAATTAATTCACACATACACACATGTATATCTATATACAATTTCTCCTACATATGCATGTTGCCTTCGGAGCCAGTGGCATTAGCCTAATTGGTGCCTTCGGAGCACGATGACAATTGGAAGTGGTTTTCATGGGGGAGGTAGCGGGTAATAGTATTCTCCCTTCGGATTTATGACCTGGTCGAGCAAAAATCCTGCTATTTCCTCTTGAAGTGCTTCTACACGCTCCGTTTCTAGGAGCTTCTCCCGCACCTCTTTGAACTGTTGAGAAGGAGATCAATATGCATGTGTATTAGTTGTGTGACTAGATATCGATAATGGTGTAAAAATTGTGAATAGTGTTCTGACAAGCGTACCCATTCCTGTCTTTGAGATCTGCTCCTTTCGGACGCCATCATGCAAATGTTCTCGCAAACGCAGAATGCACACAGATCAGTCCCCTGCGCCTGCTTCAGGGCCTTTACGAGAATGGAATTTGATCAGATAATAATTAATCAAGCATGATAATTAAAGAGATGGCATCTAGCTAGCTAGCTAGTACTACTTAATTACTTACCTTGGGTCGAAACCATTTAAGCTTTTTTTTCATTCGCCTTCCGTGATGCTGATGAACCTTGCCCAAGCCTTGCCCGCCGACAAAGAAAATGAATAAAGGGGTTATTAAATAGTTCATATCATGAAATGACGAACTAAATAGGCCGATATATATAGTTAATAATGATTGAAATTACCTGTTGACTATCCCAAACAAGATGTTATAGTCAGTATTTGCTTTGAGTAGTGAGTCCAGTATTTCAACTGTTCCGGCGTCAACTTTAATGATACACAAGATCCAGTGAAATCTGCATGCACACACGTTTGCATGTCTTAATTAAGCGGGCATATATAAGCAAAAACATGTAGCTAGCTAGTAGGCAAAAACAGAGAATTTGTAGTACAAGACAGTGTGACTCACTGGAAGTTGTAAGGAAGTAGTATATCTTCATTGTATTTGAGGCGCTTCAAGAACTCTAGCATGTTGTCCTCTACGTCCTTTTCGTGATGTGGATTTAGTAGCCATGTGTATTCATTAACGGTGTTTGGGTCAATGAACCCAATGCCAAAGCGTCCACCTTTTCTCATTTCATACATCTTCATCCTGCATAATACCACAAAAAAGAATATAGTGAGGATAATTACAGGTAATGATTGATCAAAAGGATCACTACAGCTAGCTTGAGACTTAAATTACAGAAAGAAATCACTTACAGACAATAGCAACTGACGATAGATTTGTCGAGTGCGTCTTGATTGTATAACTGAAACAGTTCAGAATACTCAACAGACAGAGCTTTCTCATGGAAGTAATGCTCCTCCATGACATTCACCATGAGGGACTCTCGATTGGAAATCTTGGTAATGTTCATGTACCATTGATGCAATTCATACATTCTCGTTGGGAGGTTCTTGACCTTGTCTGGCTCGACCAAAGGTTGGTCCCGGACATATTTCCGTTTTATTTCATCCTCTGTAAGCACAGGCATGGGCTCGATTTCGAGGAGTTGTCCAACAGTGATGTTGAGAACTTCAGCCTGCATTATATGGTCCTTGGTTATTACCACATTGCCCACCTCGGGAACGTAAACTGTTTGCCCACAATAATATTGGGCGCGCGTACTGTCACGTGTTGTTGGCACAACAAGCGAGGGGATCGATTGCGCCGCCTGTTCTCCCAGCTGGGGAATGGTTTTCCCGCATTTTTTGACAGCTGCTTGTTGTTTGCTCGATCCCAAGCTCGCCTCCTTACGTAGACGTGCTCGATTTAAATTCCTGATGTGGCGCTCATAGTCTGTGTCAACAGGCTTGGGAGCTGGTGGTTGAGCCATACAAATGAAGTGGTCAATCGTTTCCTCAGGCACTTTCTCCCTTGGCGGCGGTGGCGGTTTCGGTGCAAAATGGGCTTCCACCTCGGCCTTCGATATGGCTGCGTTTTCCTCCTCGGACTTGTCATAAGGCCTCTGCGGAAGTGGCGTGAGGCTTGGACCATATTTATATCGCTTGCCTCCGCCTGTACTTCCTGTACTACCTCGACTCGTACCGCTACGCACCATAGCTGCGGGGTGTCTCTTCTGCGATTGCTGAGGCGGCGGAGACGGCTGACGGGGCTGAGTTGGACGAGGAGGAGTGGCTTGAAGCTGTGCCGGACTTGGAGGAGGAGTGGCCTGAGGTTGTGTCGGACTTGGAGGAGGAGTGGACGTCTGACGCTGTGGCGGACTTGGAGGAGGAAGAGTGGCCTGACACTTTGCCGGACTTGGAGGAGGAGTGGCCTGACACTTTGCCGGACTTGGTGGACTTGCAGGAGCGGGAGTCTGCTGACTCGGTGGCGGACTTCGACGAGGAGTCGGCTGACGCGGTGTCGGTGGCCTTCGAAAGATGATGCAATCCTTTTTCCATAGGATGATACGATGTTGGGCCTCTCCGAGAAAGCGCTCGTCGTCACCTCCAGGAATGTCAAGCTGTAGCTCCGAATATGGTGGGTCCACCACCTCATCAACCAAGACATGAGCATAGCCCGCTGGAATCGGGTTGCAATGGAAGGTTGCCTCGAGGGGATTTGTAAAAGCAATGGCGTCCGCCACCTTCATGGATATGTTCTTCATTTTAACGTGTAGCTCGCAGTTAGTGTTCTCCGTGATGTCATCCACGGGGTATCTACCCAGCATTGCGTCGTCCGGGGCGGAACCCACGCCGCTTCTCGGCATGTATGGGGCGGTGCTATCCAATGCTGGATCATCCGCTAGCTGCTGCAGCTGCTGAGACCCCCTTTGCTGGGTAAGTGAGTCGATCTGCTCCTGCTGCCGCTGGAATTTGACTGCCAATTCCGCTTGACTTGCTTCTAGGCCTTGAAGGCATTCATAGTCCCACTTCCTCTGCTCCTCCTCCATCTTCCTCTTCTTCTCCTCCGCAATTTTCTTTCTCGCACGGGTTCTATAGTCGGTGTTCCAGTCTGAAAACCCCTCATACCACGGAATAGCGCCCTTGCCTCGTGTTCTTCCCGGGTGTTCAGGATTTCCCAGGGCACATGTAAGCTCGTCATTCTCTCTGTTGGGCTGGAACACCCCCGATCGTGCCTCTTCTATTGCAACAAGTATCGCATCGTCGGCTCCCTTCAGACTTGCCTTCGTCGAAACATTGCCTGTCTTCGGGTCCAACTCCCCCCCATGCGCATAGAACCAAGTCCTGCACCTGGGGGGCCAGCTCTTAGTAACCGGAGTGACACCTGCATCCTCCATCTCTTTCTCAAACTTATCCCACTTAGGCATTGCCACCGCATAGCCACCTGGCCCCAGCTTATGGAACTTATCCTCTTTTCGGCATTCTTCTTGTTTATTCTCGACCGTTCCTTAGCTAATTCTGAATCCTTGAATTTCACGAAATCATCCCAATGAGCACGTTGGTTCTCTAGTGTTCCCTCGAATATTGGAGTCTTCCTTCCTCCCTTGACGTACTTGTCCCATTCACGATTCTTGTGGTTCTTGAATGCAACCGCCATCTTCCTAAGAGCAGCGCCCTTGACTTTCTGCACATCTGCTTCTGTGAAATGATCTGGTAGGGTGAAATGTTCCATGAGAGTATCCCAAAGCAGATCTTTTTGATTCTTGTCGACAAAAGTAACATCTGGACGTGGCTTTGCTGGCTCTCTCCATTCTTGAAGTTTGATCGGGAGTTGGTCCTTCACAAGAACTCCGCACTGACGAACGAACTTGTCCGCAATCTTCTTAGGCGCTAATGGTTCGCCATTAGGTTTGACTGCCTCGATATTGTAGTTTACGCCCTCCTTCAACTTTTTGTTCGGGCCTCGTTTCGTCCTTTTGCCTGAAGATTTGCTCGATCCGGATGGCTGAAAGAACAAAGATTGATTCGTTAATATATCTTCAAGTCATTTAAAACATGTGATGATCACCAGATGCCTACTTATATAAATATATATACCTCGCCGGTCTTTGTTGTTTCAGGATCAACATGTTCTTCGTCATCGTCATAATCGTAGTTCATGACTTCATCAATTCGGTCGTCGCGATCGAATATCATATCACCCTCTCCGGTGTTGTTTAGAAACTCGGAGCCGTCATAATCTTCTTCATTCTGATCATCATCTGGCCCGCGTATCATATCGAACATGGTCTGTTCTCCCTCTCTGTCGGTATTGTCTGCCATAGCTTTTATTTAACTAATCCAAAAGAAATATAAAACAATTTAGTATTCAAATTACATCGTCTCGAATAATAGATATAATCTCGAATACATCATCTAGAATAATAGATATAATCTCGAATACATCGTCTCGAATAATATATAATATTGAATAGTACATCACTGGCTAGGTAACTAATTAAAGATCGAATACTACAGAAGAATCTAGGACACTCGCGGTTCCTGCGGCGCGGGCGGTGGACACCCAAAGAGAAGGAACCCTCACATGATCATAGCTGAAGTGAGATCCCTGAAGAAACTGCCAGGTATTGGAGAACTTGCCGCCCTCTAACGCAACCATGTAGCGATGGACGTGCTCGTCCTCCTCCCTGACACGGCGACGTACCACCTCCGGCGGGGCCGGGTCCCTCCGCACCGAAACTGGCCCACGCGAACGCCACCAAACGAGATCAGGGTCGACGACGGGACCCGGGGCCGGGTTCCTCATCAAGCGGCGCGGCCCTCCAGGCAGCACCTCCCAGTGCCAGCCCGGCGGAGCCCAGTCCCGGACATGGGTCAGCCGAACGTCGTCGCGGACGGGTCGACGCCGAGGATGCGGGCCGGGCATCGTCGAGAACAAATACTAGCTATATGCCTGCAAAAAGTAACATTTTTTTAATGATTGGATTTTGATAACTAAAATTTCTAACATTTCTATATAACACTAATTATGCTATCATTGCATATGTCAAAAATCTATATACTATTTCATACTAATTAAGCATCTAACACTAAAAACAGAAAACACAACTTCTATACATCCATTAAAAAACTGAAAAACAACGTTATATAAAAAATTTCCATACTAATTAAACACTAATTATATCCATCTAACATGCATTCATACATATATAATAGTGAAAAATAATAATCTAAATAATCTAAACTAATTAAACATACAAAATACGTATATACTAATATATACATGCATTAATTCATACATATGTACGTGTGTGTGTGTGTGTGTGTTCATCATGCTTGTGTGTGTGTATGGGCTCGGGGAGGGGCGGCGCCCATGGTGGCCGCCGGGGGCGAGGGAGAGGGGTTAGAGGGGGAGAGCTCACAGCGGGGCGACGGCGACGGCGAGGCGACGGCCGGGGGCGGTGACGGGCCGGGGCGTGACGCGGGGGCGACGACGTGGGGACAGCGGGATGGGCCCGGGGCGGCGACGGAGACGAGGGCGGCGACGGGGATGGGGGCGGCAACGGCGACGACGTCGATCGATCGGGGCGCGCGGGCGGTGCTTCAATGGGGAAACAGAGGAAGAAACTGAGGGAGAATGAAATTTTCGTAAGTGTTGTATATATAGAAGGCACCTTTAGTACTGGTTGGAGCCACCAACCGGTACTAAAGGCCTGTTTTGGCCAGGCCAAGCGGCGGGAACCGCACCCCCTTTAGTACCGGTTGGTGGCTCCAACCGGTACTAAAGGCCCCCACTACTAGAAAAACCCCTACTAATGGCGCACCTAGTATGGCCATTAATGGCGCATCTGTGGTGCGCCATTAATAGCACGCCATTAGTAATTTTTACTAATGGCGCACCACCTGGTGCGCCATTAGTATAGCCCAGGGTGCGCCATTAGTATGCCTCCCAGGGGCCATGTATATCCAGGTGCTTTGGCATACTAATGGCGCACCACCACTGGATGCGCCATTAGTAACCATGGCATACTAATGGCGTACTTACCAGTGATGCGCCATTAGTATGCTTTGTCATACTAATGGCGCACTGTCATGTGATGCGCCATTAGTATGAATATTAGGTTTTTTTTATTTTTTTATTTTCTGTTTTTTGCACAGGTTACAAAATGTATAATTTGACAAAATATAGACATCACACATCAACAACAGATTCATCGAATACAATAGAAGATTAGTCTTTGAATACAATTCATCATATTAGTCTCCGAATACAATTCATCATATTAGTCTCCGAATTGAAAAGACCGAACAAAGATAGAACATTATATTACAAGTCTCGAGACCGCGAGTAGCGAGTTTGTCTTCACATTACAAGTCGATATCGATCATCTAAACTACCATCACATAGAAGAGAGCTGCGGTCATCACGATGAGCATCATCACGATGAAACTCGTCTTCATCCGGTTCCTCCAATGCTCCCTCCCCTCTCCCGCTAGATAGCGGGCGTATCTAGATTCGGCCTCGGCCCTAGTGGTGTACCCTTTGTAACTGTTACCGCTGAATCGGTGAACCTGTCTCCGACACTCCTCCCAGTCATCGTAGACTCCGGGAACCTTACCCTTGTACACGACATACGTCAGCATCGCTATGCACTAGCCAAACGAAACGTTAGTACCAATTCACAGACAATACATAAGCAATATATAAGTATGCAACAGAACGATCGGAAGAGAAAAGCAAGACATTAATAGCATCGATTACATCTAAGTTGAACGACTCTCGAAACCAAAGAGACATACTACAAGTTCATTAAAGTTTAATTACAACATGAGCCAATCGATGTTTCAGAACTAGACACAGCATCACTGCTTTCGACTCGACTCAAGGGACCGGAGCGTGGATGAAGCCGCCGTCTATCGTGGGAGTCATGAAATAACGGTCGTTGTCAGCCTGCATTTGTAGCATTGTGTCGATGTCACTGTTGGACGGTTGATTGTTGAGGTAGAACTGCCCCGAGGTACGAAGGACATCTTGATGGATGATTTCCGCAAACTCCGACTGGATGCGAAAGAATTCTTGTCGGAGGTCCGCGTCCTGGATTGCTGACACGCTCTTTGCCCAATCTTTGAGTTTACTCGGTAGCAGAAGTTGATGATGGTCCCGTACGATCGCCCGCATGTGATGGATGGCGTAGTAGGCACCCTTCTGACCGCCAGGCGGCTGCTTGACGCAGCAGAACGTCGTATTGTGGGAGAACACGTGCTTGCCGTACTTACGAATAGGCCTGGTGAAGGTGCCTCCAGATTTGGCGTAGCCGGGGAGAACATCATCAAGAACCTTCTTGACATTTGTGTAGTCTACGTTCGACTGACGGTCCGGGTCGAAATACGTGGCCATGGAATATTTGGGGCTTAGGAGGATGAGCGTGCAACGTGTGTCACTGCAGAAAACACGGAATGTTAAAAGAAAAACGATCGAAATGTAAGAATTCATATGTTACGGGCCGGTTGAGGGGAGGACTTACTCAGGAAAGTAAGGCACGAGGAAGTTATCCTTATCTTGGTTTGCCAGAATGACGCCTTCGAGGTAAGAACTCGCGACTTGCCGGTCCCCAGCGCTGCCCAAGATCTTGGCACGCATGTAGAAGGGGTCGACTATCACGATGTCCGGGGTCTTGTCGCGAATGATCCGCATCTCCATACTCAGCGAAAATAGCTGAACGAAGGTGTAGTGCAGCGGATGAAGGTTCAACATAGCGTGGATGTCATCAAAACGCAGGACGATCGTACGCCCGATGGAGTTATCCACAAAGCCCTTGCCCTCTGGCACCTTGGCCGCGAAAACTGGGTATGCCACATCCTTCTCCCTGAGACGCCGCTTCTCCAAAGAAAGAACACTGTCATGCAGACTCCGCATAGCACCGGTTGCAGCATTGAGCATATTTGTCGGTAGCATCGCCCTACCCGCCACATGCACCCTCCTCGAGATATCCTGCGGTGAAGGTGGCCCGTCCTGAGCACAGATCATACTCGGTGCCGGCTGGCTCGCACCCTTCTTAGTCTTTCTTTTGCATGCCTTCTTCTTCTCCTGTAATGGGACCGAGTTCTGCTCACAGACCGCCTTCTTGAGTGTGTTGGGGCTGATAATATTTCGCACCTCGCCTATCTGAGGCTCGGTGAAGTCGGCAGCTGGAGGCGTCTCCTGAGAGCTAAACGCCAGACGGCGCCTGTTGCAACTTGGCTTCTCCGCGGTACCAGCTAGATCGCACACGTCTTTTGTTGGGTTTGGTTCTTGAGAAGGAGGCCCCATGAAGTCGCCATCGTACCCATGATCGACAAAGTACTGATCGACGTTGCCAAATGTATCATCGTCGTCGTCGTCATCATTCTGATCCTGTGCCATATGCATGTTTGGATCCAGTGGCATAGGGATGTCCGGCACCGTTACGGCGATCTTGCCATGGGGCCGACTTGGCGCCGGCACGACTGGCGGTGTTGTCTTTGGGGTGGTGTCCCCCGCCCCCAAACGAATCTGGCTCTTCGGCCAAAGCAGGGGCCAGCTCAGGCAGGCGCTGAGGGTCATCACGTCTTCATCGTCGGCCCCGATGGGTCGAATCGGAGGTAACAAGTCGTCGCAGCCTGGCAGCACCCGAACCAGTTGAACCCTAAACAAGTTGGGTGGCATCTGGGTACCGTGGAACAAGGGGTTGCCCGGTTGAACGATTTTGCCCTTGGCGACATCGACCAACTCGTTGTTCACGAAGTGGAGGAGAGTGCACGGAACATCGGCGGCGCCCTGCGAAAACATGTAGGGCGTCAGGGATGCCCAGTCAAAGGCAAGGAGATGAAGTCCTCGGCCGAGAGAGGCTTAATTAGTTACCGTGATGATGGCGTCGAGCTCGGCTAATGTCGACGCACCGCCAACGGCGGGCGTGCAGTTGACGGAGGTGCCGCTTGCTGCAGAGGTGCCGGCCGGCGTACACCCGGGTGCATTAAGCTCCCGTGCCGGCGTCGGAGACACCAATGTCGCCTCCGCCGGAGGCACCAATGGCCCCGCCATCGCATTATGCGAGTTGCTGGCCGTGAAGCTAGGAATCGGGAGCGGCCCCTGTTGGCCGCCTGCAATCCATGCACTCAACCCCGAGATCAAGGTAGGCACAATGGCGGTGATCGTCGCTCCGAGTCGTTGTTCCACTTGCTCTTGGACAATCTCCGGAATCCGCGCCACCTGTGCCTTGAGTTCTTGAACCTCTCGCGCCTGGCTTTCCGAGCTGGTCTTTTTCTCCTTCCGCACACCAGCGGTATAGTATGACCCCCATTTTGTCGACAAGCCTTTGCCGGCCACACGACCAGCTGACGTCGGCTTACTGAGCTTATCCTTGTTCTTCATTACATTCAACCCCCTATTTAGAGTGGTGTCCCAAGGGTTGCTCTTAGTCGACCCCGCGCTACTGCTTTCAGTCGCCTGCGGAAGGAATGTGAACCATTTAGAAATTTGGCTTCATTAATTAGAATGCAACCATATGGAGCTAATTACGCGGGGGTGTATTCCTTACCAGAACAAGCTCAAGCTGCCTGGTCTTCGGATCCGTGGTAAGCTCCTTTGTTTTCGGGTCCTTCTTGTACCAGGCCCTGACAAAGTTCCTGGTCTGCTTGTCACCGTATTTATCGAAGAGGGGCGGTAGGCCTTGCTCGGCACGGTCCGCCTCCTCCTTGTCCCATATAGGCTCCGCCACTCTGTAACCGCCGGGACCGAGTGTGTGTTCCCCTATGTTCAGCTCCCGCATTTGTTTCCCCCACTCACTTGATTGGGAGCTTGCGGTGCTCGAGCAATTGATCTTGAAGTCGTTGTAGTCATCTTCGGTGATCGAAGGATTTTTCTCCTTGATCTTCTGATAACTCTCACCTTTCTCGATCATTCTCTTCACATTGCTTTTCCAAGTAGACAGGGCCTTGCTCATCTTCGTGAGGGCAGCATTGTTCACTTTATTCCCTTTGAGGCTTGTGTTTTCAAATTCAGCGGGGAACTTGTATCGTTCGTGCAGCTTCGTGAAGAGGAGGTTGCGCAAATTCCCTCGGTCAGGATGCCTCAGGTTATCGGTGTTGATCGAGACGGTGCTCCGGACAATGCACCCGAGCTGAAGCGAGTACCCCTTGACTATTCGTTCGGGCGCCGTTGGATTCCCATTGGAGTCCACTTCAGTAACCTCCTCCTTGAGGGTGCGGAGCACGATCGGGCGCGGGTCCTTCCGTTGCCTCTTCGGTTGGCTGCCATCTGTGCGTGCGCCGCCATCATCAGTGGTGGCATCCTTGGCGGCACCATCAGTGGTGGCATCAGTGTGGTCATCCTCGGCGGCACCATCCGTGGTCTCAGGATCGGTGGGGAAGGCGGCGGCCTCATACAAGTGAGGTTGTTCCTCCATCTCCTGGGACAGCTCCCAGAATGCCTTGCCGCCCGAACCCCCGGCCTCATCGTTGTGGGCCATGTTTCTCTCTAAATAGAAACAAAGTTTGGTCAAAAAGTTGGTTATTATCAAGGAACAAGATCATGGTCTCATCATTTAGGGTTTGTCGACACCGAGGCATCCTAAAATCTAAGCTTTTATCATTGAGGGTTTTTCGACGCCGAGGCACCCTAAAAGCCTAACCTTTCATCATTTCGGTTTTTATCGACACCGAGGCACCCTAAAAGCCATGCATTAGTCACAAGTACACCGGGGCACTTGATCCTACTTAATTAACTACTAAGATACCCCGGCCCATGCATTAGTCACAAGTACCCCATATGTCCTATTTTTAGCAAAGTCATGCTAAAATTCACGGAAAATTTCAGCATGACCTTTGCTGAAAATAGGACATATGGAGTACCCGAATTTGCTGGAGCGGAAGTTAATCGACATTCCGGCAAACTCAAGGGCCTCTCGGGGTACCTGCAATATCATCACGACACGATGGTCGGAGACAAAACCCAGCAAACTAGCACCACAATGTGCCTCTACTTTCATATGGATGAAAAGGCCACAATGTGCCTCTACTAGCACCACAATCTTAGTTAACTTCTGGGGACATCAGAAAGTTAACATCCGCCTGATTATTATGAGGACTTCACTGCCACTGTTTACTCAAACTTAAGTTAGTAATTAAAAATATAAAATAGGATAACCCAGTGACAGGACTGTTGGTTGATGTCACAAAAAAGTTGCAAATCTCAACATGTTCTACAGTTGTTAAAATTATCTTACTGTATTTAGAACAAACTAACACCACAGAGTCTACCAATTCAGGTAGAAGCCATCATTCATTACAAATTTGAATATATGATATTCCAGAAAATAATCTGTCTACAAAATGAGATACATTCCGTTTGAACTACCAAAACTGTAACCAACGTTATTACCTAATTATGAAAAAAGTGCAGTACATATAAATTATTTCATCACTGAGAGGAGATAACCAAAAGTTTCCAAGCAATATGATTAAGAAAATGGGATTTAGGCATCCAAATGCCACAAAAGACCAAATCACATTTTTAAACCAAGTTACACAAAGAAAATGCACCTAAGCACCAAGAGGAACTGTTACAACTCCATAAGGTATATCCAAGTCACCGCTACTCATATTCAAAAAACCTAACTCCAATATAACCAGAAAGATTGTAAAACATTATATCTCCCTGCTGACACGAACTGAAAGTGTAACAAAAATACCATCTTCTTTTGTTGATGCGTTGGTGTTTTAGAGTAGAGGTAAGAAAACCGGAGACCATATATGTAGTTTCTAACATATGCAAGATTACTTAAAAATTGGAGATGCAAGATAGTAGTATATAGAAGAAGAAACAAGAGAGAGATGCAAGATAGTAGTATATATAGGTGAGTCAACCTATTATTCTAGGCAGCTGCCTTGCTAGTGATTTGGTGTCGTCGCAACTGGATCCCTCCCACTCGACCTGTGATCTTCTACAAGGAAAAAGTAGTAGCTCAGTCAACCACCATATAATTATACAAGGAAAAAAATGCTACTTGGCACAAGTGTAAACGAGAAGCTTGAGGTAGCAGCAGATTGAAGTGATAAAGTGCAAAGGAGAAGCTTGAGCTAGTAAACAATTTCTGAATGTTATAAAGTGGGGAAAGTAAAATAAAATTCATGACTAGTCATGGCACTAGAAAAGAGATGAGATTTCACAAAACCAGAGCCAAGCATAGTCCAGAATGTCAAATTTTCAGTTAGTTAATTATTACAGTCCTTTGCTAAAAGAGATGATCCGTCCAAGAAATTTAATACTAGATGCATGCAGTCTGTTGAGGATCTTTTAGTGAATGACTAACAACAAGTAGCCGAGCTTGCCCAAGAAAGATTAGATTCAGAAGTGCTGGCTGCTGCTAGAGCTGACAGTTATACAGTGTCAATTGATAGTAAGTAGAGTGAGATGATCAAACGTTTGTGCTGAATAGTAGTGGCAGTGTAATGTTAACTAAATACAGTTGGCAGTGTATATAGTGTTAATTGACAGTGGCTTGTCCAGGATATAACTCATTTTCTAGGTTTACCTTGGGTAGATAGCCCATGAATGCGGAACAGATACTTACATTCATGCCGTGAGATAAACTTATTTTCAGGTATAAACCATGGACAATTACCCGATGATACAGTGCATTTTTCTTCAGTGTATGTCCAGTGCATTTTTCTTCTTCTTTCGTTGAGTAGCATAAATTAGACCTATCATTGTGTAAGATGCAGGAGTACTTCTTATACTCTGTGACATTGCCATACTTAGCCAAGAGTCCCCATTTCTTATATTCTGTGAGATGCAGTCATCTTTTACTCCAGTTCTTATAGTATTTTGGAGTACATTGCCTGTTATGCTGCTTGCAAGGTTAGCACATGTTCAGAAATGGGGACTAAAAAACAGTGATTTAATTCTCCAATTCAATTTTCATTTTCAAGTTTAAATTTGAATATCAACAGTAGTGATTTTACACCCAGTTCAACAGTGATTTTACCTCGATTTCAGCGGTAATTTCAGCAGCAGAGTCGGGGGCGGGGACTAAAAAATCTTAACCCTAACAGCATAGTGGAGCGCGTCTGTTAGCATGTCTTCCCTTTCTTGTTAGCATGTCTCTCAAAAAGAGAAGCAATGGTTCCGATCCTCTTAATTCTTCAATAATTACATTCTATCAATCATAATGACATAGTTGAACAAATTATATGCAAAATTATGTGTATGAGTTCATCAGTTCATCTACTTGTGCACTACATCTAGTGAGAGAAGGAAGCCCGGTAATGTGTACTGCAAAATTATGAACTCATACGCATCTAGCCAAAATCATAATGTACTGCAAAATTATGCATATGAGTCAAATTCAGATGGATGGAGATGTACTGGAAAATCACATTGATATACTGCAAAATTATGTGTATGTGTAGTGTAAAATACAGAAGGGGATGAGG
>NC_041389.1:20760453-20763940 GCF_002162155.2 Triticum dicoccoides | reverse complement strand
AGTAGGGGAGGGGTGCGGGGGGTCGGCGGCGGCGGTTGAGTAGGGGAGGGGTGCGGGGGGTCGGCGGCGGCAGTTGAGTAGGGGAATCGAGAGGGTGCGGGCGGTCGGCGGCGGCGGCCGGTGGACCAGATCTGGCGAGGTGGGATAGCGATCGAGATGGAGGAGGATCGAGATCGAGTGTCCATGAAATTAAAAAATATTCATGATAGTTCAAAAAGTGCCCATGAAATATAATCGAGAAATGAAGTCTACGATTTAAATACAATCGATCTTAGCTAGCTATCTGTTCACAATCTTCTTGCCCTTCTTTTTCGCAAATGGAGTTCTTCTATGGAACGGACGTCCTTTAGGTAGGGTGGTCCTGCTTCTTCTTGTGGTGTATGCTGCTACTTCATCATCGTCGTCATGTTCGATCCTCGGGTCGCCGTACTTGTCGAAGTCTTGCTCATTGGCTACACCATCCATTCCGATGATCTTCCTTTTGCCTCTCCTCACGACAACACGACTGGGCTTTGGCGGGTCGGTAATGAAGAAGCATTGGTCCACTTGGGAAGCCAGTACCCATGGCTCATTTTTCGCGGTGACGTTTGCGCCCGCGGTCTTGGATTTGGCTTCGGGTATAACCATGGTGGCGAAATACCGGTCTTCTTTTATGACGTTCTTGGCCCATCTGACACGGAACATCGGGACCTTCTCTCCAGCGTAGCTCAGCTCCCAGATCTCCTCGATCCTTCTGTAGTATCTATCCTTGTCGTTACCGGTGTAGGATTCCATCGTTACCCCGGAGTTCTGATAACCATCGCTCTTCATGTCCTTGGCCTCGGTGTAGAATGTGTAGCCGTTGATATCGTACGCGTCATAGGTCATCAGGTTGTGCTCGGCGCCCTGTGAGAAGGCGAATATGAGTTGTTCTTCCGCGGAAGAATCCTCATGTAAAGGGTACGACAGAAGCTTCTGCTTGAACCAACGCGTGAAACATGCGTTGTGCTCTTTGAGTATATCTCCGTCCGTCCTCTGTTGGCCTCGGTCATTGTACGTCTTCTTAATAAAGGTTTTGTGCTCTACCACCCAAGGATCGACCACGTCTATGTGTTGTAGCGCGACTAGGTTTGCTCTTTCAAAGTCGGCGAGTCGACCCTCGAAGTCGACATGCATTTCGCGGCGACCCTCACGGTGACCCCATCCAGCAAGCCTGCCGAGGTGCCTGTTGACGGGCAGACCAACGGGGTTCTCGATGCCTAGATAATTCATGCAGTAGGAGATGCACTCTTCGGTCAGAAAGCCCCTGGCTATGCTTCCCTCTGGACGTGACATGTTGCGAACGTATCCTTTGATGACACCATTCATCCTTTCGAACGGCATCATGCTGTGCAGGAACGTCGGCCCGAGTTGGATGATATCCTCCACTATATGGACCAGCAGATGCACCATAACGTCGAAGAATGCGGTCGGGAAGTACATCTCAAGCTCGCATAGTATCACCACGATCTCTTCCTGTAGCCTTCTGAGTTGCCTCACGCCAATCGACTTCCGAGAGATGACGTCGAAGAAGTTGCATAGGCCAAATAGCGTTTCACGGACGTGCGCGTCCATGATCCCACGGATTGCAACTGGAAGTATCTGCGTCATCAGCACGTGACAGTCGTGAGACTTCATCCCGCTGAACTTCTGCTTCGCTGGGTCTAGGTATCTGCTTATCTTCCCCGCATAACCGTAAGGAAGTTTTACTCCTAGGAGGCAGGTGAAAAATTGCTCGATCTCCTCCTGACTTAGAGTGAAGCACGCGGGAGGGTAGTCATTTCCGGTCTTCTTGGCCTTTTTGCCTTTGCGACGACTTTCTGTGTCCTGCTTCGCCTCATCATCATCATCATCATCATCATCATCATCATATATAGCGTGAAGCTCCTGCCTGATGCCCATTGATTTCAAGTCTGCCCTTGCTTTCGGCCCATCTTTGGTCCTCTCTGGCATGTTGAGCAGGGTACCAAGCAGACTCTCGCACACGTTCTTCGTGATATGCATGACATCAAGGCTGTGAGGCACACGGTGGATCTTCCAGTACGGCAAGTCCCAGAAAACAGACCTCGTTTTCCATACCTTCAGCAGTGGCTCTGGCGCCTTTTGCTTCTTTCCCGACAGTGGGCAGTCTTTCCAATTTTTCAACAGCTTGTCTATTTCCTCACCGCTCCTCGTACACGGGCGTTTTCAGGGTTCGGTTTCACCATCGAACAGATCCTTGCGTTTCCTCCACGGGTCATCGTCGCGAAGCCACCTTCGATGTCCCATGAACACGGTTTTCGAAGACCCGGGATCTCTATCTAGCTGGCGATACGTTGTGTCATCCATGCACCTTACGCATCCAGAAAATCCGTGGACTACCTGCCCCGCAAAATATCCGTAGCCGAGATAGTCGTGCACCGTCGTGAGCAGTGCGGCTCTCATAGGGAAATATTCTTTCTCTGCGGCGTCCCACGTATTGGCTGGCGTTTTCCACAGCGTGTCAATCTCCTCTTTCAGCAGCCCCAGATACAGATTGATGTCGTTCCCTGGTTGTTTCGGCCCTTCAATTAGCATACTCATGTGAATGTACTTCCTCTTCATGCACAACCAGGGGGGAAGGTTGTACATCCACACGAACACAGGCCAGGTGCTATGTGTGCTTCTCTGGCTGCCAAACGGATTGACTCCATCGGTGCTCGCGCCCAGCATGATGTTCCTTGGATCGTTCCCAAATTCTGGGTATTCGAAGTTCAACGCTTGCCACTAGCTCGCATCCTTAGGGTGACTCAACATCTTGTCTTTTTTATCTATCTCCGGATCATTTGCGTCATCTTCTCGCTTCTTCTCCTCCCTATCCGCGTGCCAACGCAGGAGCTTTGCTACCTTAGGGTCCGCGAAATACCGCTGCAGACGAGGAGTGATCAGAAAGTACCACACCACTTTTCGAGGAGCTTTCTTCCTCTTCTTGTATCGAGTGACACCGCACACCGGACATATGGTAGACTCCGCGTGCTCGTCCTGATAAATGATGCAATTGTTCATGCACACATGGTATTTCACGTGCGGTAAATCCAGAGGACACACGATTTTCTTCGCCTCCTCCAAACTGGTCGGGCACTTGTTCCCCTTGGGAAGACTTTCGTGCCAGAATGACATGTTCTCGTCGAAGCATGCGTCGGTCATTTTGTGTTTTACCTTCATCTCCAGAGCCATGAGCGT
The DNA here is from genome assembly GCF_002162155.2 of Triticum dicoccoides. NCBI lineage: Eukaryota > Viridiplantae > Streptophyta > Magnoliopsida > Poales > Poaceae > Triticum > Triticum dicoccoides. Next base: position 20,760,721 of record NC_041389.1, on the reverse strand, counting down.
TACTTTCAGGCGGGTATCCTCGGGCCTGCATCCTTCATACAATGGAGTAACCGCGTCTAACTCAAGTTGATCCATCTTGGCTTTCTCTCGGGCGGCAGCTCTTGCGTTATCCGTCTGCTTGAGAAGCAGCTCTTGAATATGAGGGTCCTGCACCCAGCCCATCGATGGTCCAGCGTTGTCTGCTCCGCCGGCATCATCATCATGTCCTGCATCTTCTACATGATGACTGTGTACAGCATCACCGTCGTGATCATCTCCTGGGGATTCT
>NC_041389.1:20741754-20760257 GCF_002162155.2 Triticum dicoccoides | reverse complement strand
TGCTGCCCTTCCTCATTTCTTGCCCGGCCCCCATGGACGACTTTGTAGTCATCTTCATCACCTTGCCACCGATAGCCATCCATGAAACCACGCAAGAGCAGGTGGTCCTGCACCTGCCCGGAATCCGGGTCCACAATAAGGCTATTCAGCTTGCATCTTTGACACGGACATCTTATCTCCGTCTCGTTCTTTTGAAGCATCTCGGCCTTCGCGGACCTCAAAAATGTATTCACGATGCCTTCGGTCATCGTGCGGACCATGGTCGCCTGTGGGGTAGAGCAAAACGATATTTTAGAACCAAGAAAAAATTTGGCATGACTTTCCCTAAAAATAGGACCAAAAAGAATGCTTAATGCCAAAATTCTCGCCGAAACAGAAATGAATCAACATTCCAGCAAAATATTGGCAACTATCGCATTTCAAATACCGGTACACCTCCAAACACAAACACATATGCAACACCACAAACATATGCAACACCACGAACATACATAGATCTAGCTAGGCCATAAAAAGTGCATGTGCACATTGTTGTAGGGAGAACAACATAAATATAGCTTCCCCCCTTACTTACCTAGCAAAACAAGGTAACTTAACCACTTAATTTGAATGAATCTATGGTGGAAACGAGGTGAAAAAGAGGAGGCACCCGAGACAAGGAGGAGGCGGTGGAGAGAATGGAGTGGGGAGAAAGTGAGTGTGGGAGGAGAGGCTGTCCAAAATATCTTGTTGCTGCCCACTTACTAATGGCGCACCAGCAACAAATGCGCTATTAGTAATCCAGGTTACTAATGGCGCACCCCCTGGTGGTGCGCCATTAGTACTTTTGCAAAAAAGGAATAAAAACAATAATAAAAAAAATAACATTAGTGGCGCACCTTCTGGCTGGTGCGCCATTACTAGTTACAACTAGTAATGGCGCACCACCAGTGGATGCGCCATTAGTACGTTTGGACAGGCGCACTAGTTCAAAAAAAAATTGGTACTAATGGCGCACCGTGGGCAGGGTGCGCCATTAGTAGTTTCAACACTAATGGCGCATCAGAAGGTCGTGCGCCATTAGTATATACTAATGGCGCACCACATGTCTGGTGCGCCATTAGTGTCATTTCCATCTATAGCCCTTTTCCTAGTAGTGCCCCCTTTAGTACCGGTTGGTGCCACGACCCGGTACTAAAGGGGGTGCGCTGGCGCAGGTGCGGTGCGGCAAGTTTAGTCCCACCTCGCTAGCCGAGGGGCGACCGCACTGGTTTATAAACCCCCTTGCGGTCGCTCTCTCGAGCTCCTCTCCAAAGCAGGCCTACTGGGCCTACGTGTTCTTTGCTGCCCTGTGGGCCCACTTGGCCTTTGCGGGCCTGCATCCTGGCCCAACAACAGGTTGGGTTTCTAGTCGTATGCAGGCTGCTCTGGCCTAGTAGGCGGGCTTTTATTTTTATTTTTTTTGCTTTATTTATTTTTGTGTTTTTTGTGTACTTAGAGTTTCTTTGTGAATATTTTTGCTTTAGGTACAAAAAATTACAAACTTTCTGTTAGTGCCCGTAGTTTTCAAATTTGAATAGTTTAAATTTTGAATTATTTGAAATTAGTGTGAATCACTAGTTTGTGAATAACTTAACTTTAAAAATCAGTAAAGGCATGAAAGAATTTGTTTGCACATAAAATTTCTTTGCGTTTCAAATGCCAAAACACATAACTACCCTAACTATTACAGAGATTCCCCTCTGGGTGTGAAACACAGAAGAAAGTGGTGATAGTGAAACCGATCACATCCCAGATCTTTGGGTGTGAAACTTTTTCTTCGCGTGTGTCCCTTTGCGCCGTAACCATGGAAAATCTTCATCATTTAACGGGATGCTCGAGTCAATATTCACTGTGAATGGAGCAATTTCATCAAACTTTTCATAATCTTCTGACTTGTCTGTCTTGTCATCCACTCCCACGATGTTTCTCTTCCCAGAAAGAACTATGTGCCGCTTTGGCTCATCGTACGATGCATTCGCTTCCTTATCTTTTCTTTTTCTTGGCTTGGTAGACATGTCCTTCACATAGAAAACCTATGCCACATCATTGGCTAGGACGAATGGTTCGTCTGCATACGCAAGATTGTTGAGATCCACTGTTGTCATTCCGTACTGCGGGTCTTCCGTTACCCCGCCTCGTGTCATATTGACCCATTTGCACCGAAACAAAGGGACCTTTAAACCACGTCGATAGTCAAGTTCCCATATGTCCTGTATATAACCATAATATGTTTCCTTTCCCGTCTTGGTTTCTGCATCAAAGCGGACACCACTGTTTTGGTTGGTGCTCTTCTTATCTTGGGCGATCGTGTAAAATGTATTACCATTTATCTCGTACCCTTTGAAAGTCATTATATTCGAAGATGGTAACTGGGACAGCAAGTACAGGTCATCTTCAATAGAGGTGTCATGCATGGTACGTGTCTGCAACCAGCTGGCGAAACTCCTGGTTTGTTCACGTGTAATCCAGTCATCAGACCGCTCCGGGTGTTTAGAGCGTAGCAAATTCTTGTGTTCATCCATATACGGAGCCACCAAGGCGGAATTCTGTAGAACTGTGTAGTGTGCTTCAGTGAGAGAATGTCCGTCCATACATATTATTTGTTCCCCTCCTAGTGTGCCTTTTCCATCCAGTCTGCCCTTATGGCGCGATTCAGGAACACCAATCGGCTTAAGGTCAGGAATAAAGTCAATACAAAACTCAATGACCTCCTCATTTTGATGGCCCTTGGAGATGCTTCCTTCTGGCCTAGCACGGTTATGAACATATTTCTTTAAGACTCCCATGAACCTCTCAAAGGGGAACATATTGTGTAGAAATACAGGACCCAAAACGTTAATCTCTTCGCATAGGTGAACTAGGACGTGCGTCATGATGTTGAAGAAGGATGGTGGGAACACCAACTCGAAACTGACAAGACATTGCACCAAATCATTCTGTAACCTTGGTATGATTTCTGGATCGATTACCTTCTGAGAGATTGCATTGAGAAATGCATATAGCTTCACAATGGCTAATCGAACGTTTTCCGATAGAAGCCCCCTCAATGCAACCGGAAGCAGTTGCGTCATAATCACGTGGCAGTCATGAGACTTTAGGTTCTGGAACTTTTTCTCTGCCATGTTTATTATTCCCTTTATATTCGACGAGAAGCCATACGGTACCTTCATACTGAGCAGGCATTCAAAGAAGATTTCCTTCTCTTCTTTGGTAAGAGCGTAGCTTGCATGACCCTGATGTATGCCGTCTTCTCCGTGCATACGTTGCTGGTCCTCCCGTGCCTCAGGTGTATCTTTTGTCTTCCCATACACGCCCAAGAAGCCAAGCAGGGTCACGCAAAGATTCTTCGTCACGTGCATCACGTCGATTGCGGAGCGGACCTCTAGGTCTTTCTAATATGGCAGGTCCCAAAATATAGATTTCTTCTTCCACATGGGTGCGCGTCCGTCAGCGTCCTTCGGAACAGGTTGTCCGCCAGGACCCTTTCCAAATATCACCTTCAAATCCTTGACCATATCATGTACATCAGCACCAGTACGGTGGCGAGGCTTCGTCCGGTGATCCGCCTCACCTTTGAAATGCTTGCCTTTCTTTCTTACGGGATGCCTTGTCGGAAGAAATCGACGATGTCCCAGGTACACATTCTTCTTACAACTATTCAAATATATACTGTCGGTATCATCCAAACAGTGCGTGCATCCGCGGTATCCCTTGTTTGTCTGTCCTAAAAGGTTACTGAGAGCAGGCCAATCATTGATGGTCAGGAACAGCAACGCCTTTAGGTCAAATTCTCCCCCCATGTGCTCATCCCACGCACGTACACCTGTTCCATTCCACAGTTGTAAGAGTTCTTCAACTAATGGCCTTAGGTACACATCAATGTCGTTGCCGGGTTGCTTAGGGCCTTGGATGAGCACTGGCATCATAATGAACTTCCGCTTCATGCACAACCAAGGAGGAAGGTTATACAAACATAGAGTCACAGGCCAGGTGCTATGGTTGCTGCTCTGCTCCCCAAAGGGATTAATTCATCTACGCTTAGACCAAACCATACGCTCCTTGCGTCATCTGCAAACTCCTTCCCGTACTTTCTTTCGATTTTTCTCCACTGCGACCCGTCAACGAGTACTCTCAACTTTCCGTCTTTCTTACGATCTTCTCTGTGCCATCGCATCGCCTTGGCATGCTCTTTGTTTTGGAACAAACGTTTCAACCGTGGTATTATAGGAGAATACCACATCACCTTGGCAGGAATCTTCTTCCTGGGGCGCTCGCCCTCGACATCACGAGGCTCATCGCGGCTGATCTTATAGCGCAATGCACCACATACCGGGCAAGCGTTCAAATCCTCGTACTCACCGCGGTAGAGGATGCAATCATTAGGGCATGCATGTATCTTCTGCACCTCTAACCCTAGAGGGCAGACAGCCTTCTTTGCTTCGTACGTACTCTCGGGCAATTCGTTGTCCTTTGGAAGCATATCCTTTATCATTACCAGCAACTTTCCAAATCCCTTGTCAGATACACCATTCTCTGCCTTCCATTGCAGCAATTCCAGTGTGGTGCCCAGCTTTTTCTTGTCACCTACGCAATTCGGGTACAACAATTTTTTGTGATCCTCTAACATGCGCTGCAACTTCTTCTTCTCCAAATCACTTGCGCAGTTTCTCTTTGCATCGGCAATGGCCCGACCTAGATCATCAACGGGCTCATCTGATGCCTCTTCTTCAGCTTCTTCCTGCATTGCCGGCTCAACTTCTTCCCGCATTACCGGCTCGGCTTCTTCCCCCATTGTTGTATCATCGTATTCAGGGAACCCATGGCCAGGATAGCTGTCGTCGTCCTCTTCTTCTTCATTGTCTTCCATCATAACCCCTCTTTCTCCATGCTTGGTCCAAACATTATAGTGGGGCATGAAACCAGACTCAAACAGGTGGACGTGAATGGTTCTTGACATAGAGTAATTGTGACCATTCTTACAGCCAGCACATGGACAAGGCATAAAACCATCCGCCCGCTTGTTTGCCTCAGCCGCAAGCAGAAAAGTATGCACGCCCTCAACGAACTAGGGAGAGCATCGGTCATCGTACATCCATTGCCGGCTCATCTTCATTACACAACACCGAATAGACCAAATTAATACAAGTTCATACATAAAGTTCATACAACACTTAAATGCAACAAACAAATAACTCTCTAGCTAAAGCATTTAAATGCAACAACGAATGCGATCAAGATCGCAACTAAGGTAACAATTGATCCAACAGCATAATGATACCAAGCCTCACTAACGATGGCATATTTTCTAATCTTTCTAATCTTCAAGCGCATTTTCTCCATCTTGATCTTGTGATCATCGACGACATCGGCAACATGCAACTCCAATTCCATCTTCTCCCCCTCAATTCTTTTCAATTTTTCTTTCAAGTACTCGTTTTCTCTTTCAACTAAATTTAACCTCTCGACAATAGGGTCGGTTGGAATTTCCGGTTCACATACCTCCTAGATAAAAATATCTATGTCAACTTGATGGGCATAATTTGTCATAAACACAAAATGCAACAAATAGTTTTAAAAGAGAATATACCACATCCGAATCATAACAAGGACGAGGGCCGACGGGGACGGATATCAAAACCATGGCACTATGTATAACAAACAACGTACGGGTAAGATAATTATACGAGTAACTATATATCCAAATCACACAAACATCAATTTTTTATATAAAATTTCATGAACAAGAGGCTCACCACAAGGTGGTGCCGGCAACGGGACGGTGCGGGCGATCGACGGTGGTTACGACGGAGATTTAGAAGGCACTAAGTAAACCACACCTACATATGCAAACTAAGTGTTATTTTGACCTCAAATTGCATATAAATCAAATACTACCACATATAATTCCTCCCAAATTACCAAAACCCACAACTAATCACTATATAAACCAATGCAAGAGCTAATCTAGCAATGAGAGATGAAAGGACAAAGTTGCTAACCTTGGTGATCATTTGAATGGATGGGGGCCTGCAAATCTTGACAAATTTGGGGCAAATTTTGTGATGAACTCGAGAGGAAGAAGGGAAGAACAGAGGAGAGGGAGAGGGGAAAGGGGGAAGAACAGAGTGTGGGTAGACGAAGGGTTTATATAGGACGACCTTTAGTACCGGTTCGTGCCACGAACCGGTTCTAAAGGTGCTGGAAGGGCCCCACTCTAACAACATCCTGCCACCACTTTCTTTAGTACCTGTTCGTGGCACGAACCGGTGCTAAAGGTTTTTCGCCACGAACCGGTACTAAAGAGCTCCTCCCGCCTAGCCGTTGGAACCGGCACTAATGGACACATTAGTGCCGGTTCTGTTACAAACCGGGACTAATGTGTCTCACATTTGACCCTTTTTCTACTAGTGCGCTGTATCAGATGATGAAGAAGACGGACGACTTCGTCTGGAGTGATGCTGCTAACGCTACTTTCGAAGATTTGAACAGACAGCTAGCTGAGCCGCCGGTCCTTGCTACTCCCATTGATAAGGAGTCGTTATTGTTATAAGTGGCTGCTAACACACGTGCTGTCAATGTGGCCATTGTGGTGGAACGCAAGGAGGCTGGCAAGGAATATCCGGTTCAACGGCCAGTTTACTACATCAGTGAGGTGCTTATTGAGTCCAAGCAAAGGTATGCACATTGGCAGAAGCTCGTTTATGGGGTGTTCATGGCAAGCCGGAAGCTTAAATAATATTTCCTGGGTCATCCCATCACTGTGGCCAGTTCTGCTCCTTTAGGATATATCATTCAAAACAGAGAAGCCACAGGACGAGTCGCCAAGTGGGCCATTGAACTTGGGCCTCATGGTTTAAAGTATGTGCCACGCACTGCTATCAAGTCTCAAGCACTTGTGGACTTCATCAACGATTGGACTGCGCTGCAAATGCCTGAAGAGAAGCCAGACAACACATATTGGACTATTCACTTTGATGGGTCCAGGCAATTGGAGGGCTTGGGGGCTGGAGTTGTTTTAGCTTCCCCTCGAGGTGACAAATTTTTTTATGTGTTGCGGTTGATGTTTCCCTGTACTAACAATGTAGCTGAGTATGAGGCCTTGCTCCATGGTCTTCGGATGGCTAAGGAGATGAGCCTAAGCCGGGTAAGGTGCTTTGGCGACTCAGATTTGGTGGCTCAACAAGTATCATGCAAGTGGGATTCCAAGGATCCTCTCATGGCGGCTTATCGCTGTGAAGTTGATGTCGTTGCTGGACATTTCAAGGGTTACCAAGTGGAGCACATTGATCGCGGAAAGAACAAGGCGGCTGATGCCTTAAGCCGCCTGGGGTCTTAGCGGCCGGTGCCGCCTAACACTTTCTTGGATATTCTGCATAACCCTTCTGTCAAGTTACCTAGAGAGGAAGACTTGGGTGTTCCTGTCCCGGAAGCACAATTGCTGGCGGCTCTTCACGCCATCCCAGATTGGACAGTACCATACTTGGCTTACATGACCAGGGGCAAGTTGCCTGAGGATGAAACCTTGGCCAGGCAGATAACCCGGCAGTCTAAGTCAATGACAATTGCCAATGGTGAGTTGCATCATCGCAGTGTCACTTGGGCGTTTCAGCGTTGTGTTTCTCCTGAGGAAGGTCAAGAATTCTTCATGAGATTCATGAAGGAGATTGTGGCCATCATGCCGGGTCAAAGTCCCTTGTGGCCAAGGCTTTCCATCATGGTTATTATTGGCTGACATCTCACGCTGACGCGGAGGATCTGGTCAGTAAATGTGACAGTTGTCAGAAGTTCTCGAGACGTGCTCACGTGCCGGCTCAAGAGTTGAGGATGATTCCAATTACTTGGCCGTTTGCAGTCAGGGGGCTTGACATGGTTGGGCCTTTCAAAAGGTCCAAAGATAAAAAGACCCACCTCTTGGTGGCGGTTGACAAGTTCACAAAGTGGGTTGAGGCAGAGCCAGTTAGTAAGTGTGACGCAGCCACAGCGGTTCAATTCATGAAGAAGGTGATATTTCGCTTCGGCTTTCCACACAGCATTATAACTGACAATGGTACTAATCTGTCTAAAGGCGCCATGGAAGAGTTTGGTCAATGTGAGCATATTCGGCTTGATGTTTCATCAGTGGCTCATCCCCAATCCAATGGTCAAGCTGAAAGAGCCAATCAGGAAATCTTGAAAGGCATCAAGCCCCGGTTATTGGTTCCTTTGCAACGAACGCCGGGTTGTTGGGTCGAGGAGTTACCCTCTGTGATATGGAACATCAATACTACTCCTAACAGGTCTACGGGTTATACGCCTTTCTTCATGGTTTACGGAGCCGAGGCGGTTCTCCCATGTGACATCCGTCATGACTCGCCCCGTGTGGCGGCTTATGTTGAGGCTAGCAATGAATAAGCGCGTCACGATGCACTTGACCTGTTAGATGAAAAGCATGACCTGGCAGCAGCTCGATCGGTGAGTTACCAGCAGAAACTGCGCCGTTATCACAGCCGCCGGGTTAAGTCCAGAACCTTTCAAGAAGGTGATTTGGTGCTCCGGCTCATCCAGGATCAAACTGATGCACACAAGTTATCCCCATCTTGGGAAGGGCCCTTTGTGATCAGCAAGAACTTAAACAACGGGTCATACTACCTTATCGATGTTCGATAGCACAAAGACTCACGTAGAGGAGGAGACCCGCCGGCCGTGGAATATCGTTCATCTGCGGCCTTACTACACTTGAGCTACCGGCTCTCATGATGTACATATTTTGACGATGTATATATTATGATAAGTAATAAAGTAGGACCTCTGTCCTTTTCATCATGAATGATCATATGTCTTCATCATTGTCATTTCAAATGACCAATTGGGGGTTGATCTTATTTGAATCTAGCTTAACCCTTTTGGTCCGGCTCATGATTGTATTCGAATCTAGCCGTTAAACCTCATGATCATTAGGGGGCTTCCTGTTCAAACATAGGTCGTATTCGAACTAAAGAGAACATAGTTGTCTGTACCCTCTTGATCGGCACAATGCCAAGCTCACTAGGGGGCTTCTTGATCGTATTCGAATCATAGCTTAACCCCTTTTGGGTCCGACTTTGATCGTATTCGAATCAGAGTCGTTAAAAACCTCTCAAGGTCATTTGGGGGCTTCCTGTTCAAACATAGGTCATATTCGAACCAAAGAGAACATAGCTGTCGGTACCCTCTTGATCGGCGCAATGCCAAAGCCACTGGGGGGCTACATGATCATATTCGAATCCTAGCTTAACCTCTTCGGAATGGTTTACTGATCGTATTCGAATCAGAAGCCTCGATTTTTTTTCTTTGTATCTGGTTCAAGTTTTTTGAAAACAATTTTTGGATTTTGTCTTGAGACTTTTTTGTTCAAATCTAAGTTTAAGTGGGTTTAAATTTAACCCCGGCTTGGCTTTGGACGATAAGTCGCCAGCATATGATAATCATCATACATTTGGAAGTATTGGCTTCTAAGGATTGGGTTATCACCCTTACTGTTCAGGTTACATAAACCGACAGTGCAAACTCAAAATCAGAGGGATGATATTATAGTTGTGTCTCCAAGCTATAATTCATAATAGGCTTATCTGTGACTCCTTTTTCCATATTAATGGTTATATATAGATACTATGACCCGCCCTGCGATAAGCCGCCAAGGGTTCTTGTGATCTCTTTCTGTGTGCAGGACAGTTCAAAGGCTTTCTTCGGCATAAGGAAACATCTGATAAGTATAATATGGGTGAATATAAGATGGCGGCTTAACAGTGTTGAGCACCAAAACATGCACGATGGCATGGCAAACAAAGTTATTTCTACCCTATTACATGACTCCCCGAGTCCAAATGATTAAAATTGTTTGTTTTTTTAGCAGACCACAGATATGAGCCGCCCGGCGGATCAATTCTCTTGTTGACCTGAAGCTTCCGGGTCAGCCCTCTCTGCTTCTTCGCCCTTTTCCCTGTCCTGGAAGGTTGATGATGACCAGTCAATGCCATTCAAAGCTTCAAATTCAGCTTCATCATCAATTAGTCCGGTCGGGTCAACTTCAGGGGTGAAGGTATGCTTACGGATTGGTGGAATCAGGCTGGTCACTTTATAATGCGCTGTTGGAATCCTCCGGTTCTCCGCATCATAGCCCGGCTGGTACTTGGTGAGATCCGCTTCATCAGCTATCAGGGTGGCCACGGGACGTATCTCCTTCACACAAGTGGCGAAGTCTTCTTGTTCAAAGGGAGTGCCATCCTCCTTAAGGCTTGGATAACCAATGGCGATGTTGGCCGGGTCTAATTCCAGTAGCCAAGCTTTGGCCAGGCTTAAGGCAGCCACGGCTCCGGCTCTTGCAGACGATCGCCTTAGTTCATTGAATCGCTGGGGCAGCACAGAAAGCTTCCTTAGTACATCCGCCAAGAGTATGGAAACTTCATTTGACAGGGCCACTTTGGCTAAGGCACGCTGAGATCCGGTGTAGAGTTGTTCCACCAGCGTGTAAACCGTCTTCAGCTTTATCAGCATGTCTTGATTAAGATTTAAACTCCTGGGCCAAGTCAATACATGATATGCTTTTGATTTCTCACAGAGAAGCATTATGCATGATTAAAAAGGCCTCAGAAGATTCATGAAATTTCTGTGTGGGCCATACATGATATGCTTGAGGTGGCGATTGCCTGATTTGCACGGGTGTACTGTGTATGCACTAGATTAGCGGACGCTGTCTTTCAGAAATCCTGGTATTGCTAGGGGGAACATGGCAGTCGTGTCTCCCTGCGCAGGTGCAACCATCCCAGTAGCAGCGTCGAGTGTAGCAAAACTATACTAACTGAACAAGATATATAAGGCACCCACACCACACCACAAGGGTTAAAGAATGTGAGAAGACATTGGACGCAACACTTGCCAATTCTGAATCATAGAAACTTCAGGTCAAAACAACGAAGCAAGTTTACAAAAGAAGCACAAGTCATGTTCGAGTTTACACATATATCTATGCGCACAAGTAAATCGTCAACATCTGCGGTTCTATGATTCAGAATTTACAGAAGAAACACAAGTCATGTTCGAGTTTTCACATATATCTATGCGCACAAGTAAATCATCAACTTCTGCTGTCAATTGTCTGGGGCGGCAAAACTTGTGAACTATATATCACAGGACTCCCTTTCTGGTTTCCATATACTCTGTCGACATCTATCCCGGGGTCACCGCATCTCGCAGTCTGAATTAGAAGAAATCATGAACCGGTTAGGCAGCGGACCAATAATCAATAACATGATAACGTGGTTAAAACCTGAAACAAAAGGTGCAAGGAACTAAGCTTTTATATGTGCAGTTATGCACTGACGTAAGGTGTACTATACCTGAATTTCATTCACATGTTGGGAAAGTATCTACTCCTACATATAAGGTGAAATGAGATGCTTGAACTTAGATTTGGCATTTTTATATTGGTTGCGTAAATTTCTACTAGTGGCAATATGTTAGGAAATGGGCGAAGTGAATTATCTGAATCAAGAAAAAGGATGTCGAATCAGTCTGAATCGTTGGTGGGCATGCGGAGTGTGTCTCCGGCGGATCTATCCTCGATGGATTTGCTCGGATCTGGTTGTGGTTCGTCTATGTTCGTGTGTTTTCAGGTTGGATCCTTTCGATCTACGTTATTCTTCATCAGCGACGGTTATTGTTCTGGTGCGCTGGTCCTACGGGGCCTTAGCACGACGACTTCCCGACTGTCTACTACAACAAGTTGTGCCCGACTCTGGCGAGGGAGGGGTGATGACGGCGGCGCGCCTTCGGCTCGCTTCAGTGATTGTAGTCGTCGCTAGGTGGTCTACGGATCTGTATGTAATTTTTATTAGGGTTCGTTGTACTGCCATGATAGAAGACGAATAGATTGAAAGTTTTCTCGAAAAAAGAATAAGCCTGCATTTTCCTCAAGTCCTATAATTTTTTTTTCCAACCGGGCTCACACCCCTTTCCATTAATTTTGCAATCAACGGAAATACATCAGTCTGTTACTGTTTTTGGAGAGTATCGCAAAATGAGCATCGAGCCGAATAAGGCCAACTACCAAGCAAAGGAGACTGAAAGGGGAGAGCGAGTTGGTGCATCGCCAGGAAACCCACTGCATGATAGCCCTGTAACGGACTATCAGCCGTGGGGCGAAAACCTGGCAACACAATCAACCAAAGTTCGCTACAGACTTAACCTGACTAGAGGCTAAACTTGAAAGGATAGGACCACCAACACCAAAAAGAGCAATCCAGCGGGCATCAAACCCCAGTGGATATAGGCCAAGCTAAGATGGAGACTAACATGATCTAACCAATATGTATGCCATCTTCATCTCCCAGAAGAAGCCTGCCACGCGCATAAGGCCTGTCCGCCAGTGCCGCTGCCACATGAGCCAGCCTCTTCACACCATCCTGGAATTTCCTCTTGTCATCCTCCTTAAGCAGCCCTGCCCAGTATAACATAAAAGAGCAAGCGGTGAAGACAGCCTCCAGCGGAGAACGAGCATTATACTTATCAAAAGTAGTTTTGTTGCGAAGGCACCAAATCCCCCAGCACACTGCAGCAATGATCATCATACAGAATTTTTTGCCTCCAGGAAGCAAATTGTACATCCAAGCCAGACTTTGCCAGATTGATCTGGGAGCACAGGAAGCCCCAACAGTCAACCCCAGCACCCCCCAAACTGTGCGGGCGAGAGGGCAAGCGAAAAAAAGATGGTTAGCAGTTTCCACATTAGTACAAAAAGAGCACACAGGATTTCCTGGCCAATTCCTCCGCCGCATGTTATCACGCGTGAGAACATCATCTTGGAATAATTGCCATAGGAATATTTTTATTTTCAACGGGATTGCCGCTTTCCACACCCATTTATAATTAGGGCCAGATAGATCTTTCTCCAGCCACTTATATACAGATTTAGTGGTGAATCTACCTCCACTATTCAGCAGAGGCATCTTCTTAGCCTCACACACCATCCAATTCCATTGTTCCTCCAGCTCTCCAAAGAGCCTACGTCTGAAGGGAAGATTATAGTCATTGTCTACAAAGGAGGCAACAGTACAGTCTTGATCTTGACAGATGTCATACAAAACAGGGAAGCGTTCTCGCAGGATACCATTATCCACCCATGTGTCGTGCCAAACCCTTGCCAGGTCCCCCTTGTTAATGTTGACTTTTCTCCCGGCCATATAAACATCTTTGACCTTCATGATAGATTTTCAACAGGGAGAATCAGAGAAACGACTGCGAATGTTCGCGACCGTTTTGTTTCTGAAATATCTTGCACGGACGATGCGCTGCCATAGCCCATCACCAGTTTCCAGCTTCCACCACCACTTCACAAGCAGGCTGATATTTTGTTTGTGAAGGTCTTTTATACCCAAGCCACCAATATTTTTCGATCGGCAAATTCTAGCCCATTTAACCATATGATAAGCTCGCTTCTTATTCCTCCTCCTCCAAAAGAAACGTCTGTGATGTTTGTTTATCTTTTCTATAAAGGTTTTGTTAAAAAGAAACATCGACATCAAGTAAGATGGGATACCATCCAAACTGGAGTCAAGCAGGGTGAGCCTAGCACCAGAGGAGGCTGCATATGCTACCCATGCATCCAATTTCTTAACCATTTTAACATCCAGGGAATCCAACTCAATGTTCTTAAGAGCAGAATATGTAACTGGAACTCCCAAATATTTCATAGGTAAAGATCCCACACGACAGCCAAACAGATCAGCATATATACTGTCCGTGTCATTATCCCCTCCCACCACAAACACTTCGCTCTTATCATAGTTAATTTTTAAACCAGACATGAGTTCGAAAAGATACAACAACAGCTTGATGTTGACAGCTTTGTTCACATCATGTTCAAAGCACAGGACAGTATCGTCCGCGTACTGAAGGATGCCTACCCCTTTTTCTATCAGCCCAGAAGCTAGCCCCTTAATGAGATTATTTTTTTTGGGCTGAAATGAGCATCTTAGTCAGGCATTCTGCCGCAAGATTAAAAAGGAACGGAGAATGTGGGTCACCTTGTCTCACCCCCTTAGCGCTTTGGATATAGGGTCCTATCTCATCATTGATTCTAACACTAACCGTGCCATTCAAGTCCTATAATTGAAGTGCCAAAGCTTGGGTAAGCTTATTTACTTTGGATATGTGTACAAGCCCCACAAAATGAACTTGGATAGTCTTAGCAAATAACAAGAGGGTTTCATTTCATCGAGCATATGGGATATATATATTCCTAAATCTGAAATAGCCATTTATAGAAATTATAATTCAATGCACAAAATACTTTGTAAAAATATAGTGCAAGTATGGGTGCAGCATGATCAAAGTCTGGCTGAGCAAGGTCTTCAATTACTCTGTTCACTTGTTGATCTTTAAAGGAAGGAAAAAGGAAAACGTTGCTGGGCATCGCAGGCCCAAGTGTGTGTGTGTGTGTGTGGGGTGGGGGGGCATCGGAGCCGAAGAGGAGGAAAAGGGGCGAATTGCGCCGTTGGGGAGCACTAGTATATAATGTCCGTCGTCTTCTCGGTTCCATGCAAAAACATCGAGCTTTCAACTCCTCCACCGCCTTTCCACAATCAATCCTTCCTTTCGTGCGGGGTTTTCTGCGGGAGGTTTCGCTTCCAGCGGCGAGGCAAGCCCCTCGGCCTCAAAGAAGTCGGCGAGGCAATGGCCAGCGACAAGTCGACGGCGCCGCCGGTCTCCTCCTCCAGAATTCTCCACCTGCAAGAAAGCCCGTCGGGGCCAATCGCCGTCAGCAAGTCCACGGCCCTGCCGGTGTCCTCCTCAACAAGGCTCCACCTCCAAGAAAGCCCGTCGGGGCCAATCGCCGTCAGCAAGTCGACGGCCCCGCCGGTGTCCTCCTCAACAAGGCTCCGCCTCCAAGAAAGCCCGTCGGGGCCAATCGCCGTTAGCAAGTCGACGGCCCCGCCGGTGTCCTCCTCCAGAAGTCTCCGCCTCCAAGAAAGCCCGTCGGGGCCAATCACCGTCAGCAAGTCGATGGCGCCGCCGGTGTCCTCCTCCTGAAGTCTCCGCCTCCAAGAAAGCCCGTCAGGGCCAATCGCCGTCAGCAAGTCGACGGCCCCGCCGGTGTCCTCCTCAACAAGGCTCCGCCTCCAAGAAAGCCCGTCGGGGCCAATCGCCGTCAGCAAGTCGACGGCGCCACCGGTGTCCTCCTCAGGAAGGCTCCGCCTCCAAGAAAGCCCGTCGGGGCCAATCACCGTCAACAAGTCGACGGGCCCGCCGGTCTCCTCCTCCAGAAGTCTCCGCCTACAAGAAAGCCCGTCAGGGCCAATCGCCGTCAGCAAGTCGACGGCGCCACCGGTGTCCTCCTCATCAAGGCTCGGCCTTGCGTCTGCAGGTCTGTCATCCCCGCCCCCGGTCGTAGACGTCTGGCAAGAGAACCAGGAGAGGGAATTTAGGCAACTTCGAGCTATTTTCTTACAAAAGAAAGCGGAAGAGGAATTCCTGATCGGGTTCGACGCTGAATTTTGTGTCCGTGATGGCCCGACGGTGCCGTGGGAAGACTCCCCGTGCCCAGATATTTGGTACGCGGACACCAGGCACACCGTGGACGATGGAAACCTGGTGCAAGTTGGTTTTGCCATTGAGGAGAAGAAGAAGGATAGTTCCAAGGCAACGAAGGTGTATCAATTCCATCTGCAGTTCGACCCGACAACCAGATCGCCGACGAGTGGCGGCGTTCGGTTCCTGAGGGAGCGTGCGAGGCTGGATCTCGAGCGGCATGCTGCGAGAGGCATCCCAGCTGAACAGTTCATGCAGATGATGGAAAAGTCCGGTGTTCTGTCCAACAAAAGCATTACATGGATAACATATCAGGGATTCACGGATTTTGATTACTTCCTGTTGGGCCTTGAACGGAGCAGGAGATTGCCAGAGGACAGGAGAAGCTTCACCCGCTGGGTCGAGAGAGTTTTCCCTAGTCTGTACGATCTGAAGATCTTGCATAAGACTGGATATTGCACCACCCCCTCCTTTCCAGGGCGTGCCAATTTAGGCGCCTTCGCCGAGGATATAGGAGCCGCAAGAAGAGGGGGATCACATACCGCAGGCTCGGACGCCCTGCTCAGTCTTGAGTGCTACCACCGTGCAATGCTTCTGCAGCAGGCGTTTTCTCCATTGATAAGATTTCGAGGGCAAATTTATGGGGTCTCCGGTTCAATTTCAGAGGATCCTGCCTATATCGACATGTTTGTCAGGAAAATCAGCATCGACAGGTTCAATTTAGATCAGCACGCGCCACAGCTGTACAAGCTATTTGCTTTGTCAGGCACAGGCACAGGCACAGGCACAGTCTCGGTGGAGATCAGCTTTGGGTCGTGCTTGAGGACTGGGAGCTACGCAGTAGCACTGGATGATCTATCAAGGATGAGGACCGCCGAAGTGGAGCTGGGCGTGTTTGACGCAAGAGGTTGGCAAGGATACGGAAGCATCTGGGAGCTCAAGGTCGGCGGGTCTGGAACAGACAGAATTACCACCACCCTGCTTGTAAAGATGCTGACACAGTCGGGGGCTTTGTGCAAGCCAGCACTAACCTGGGCATCATCTTCAAGCTCCACATTCCTGTACCTGGTCCGGGCTCTGACAAGAACCGACCTGCCGACAGCCGGCTCGGGTTTCTGCAGTTGTGCGGTGGGCTCTTTCCCGAGGTCTGTATCGTTCCAGCAGCGCAAGTGTGTCGAATCAGTAGTTTCCACTATCATCAAATTAAGTTCAGACCATTAAACTCATCTGGCATTGGCACCCACATAATATTCCATTTAACTCTACAAGATCACAACAGTTTGTGACAAGTCCCAAGATCAAGATTACACCTAATGTACAGAACTTGCAGAAACAAAAGTGCATGATCATCATACTCACCTAATGAATATTATCGCGGCCACCTGGTGATGTGCTGGACAGGGAGAGGTGGGAACCCTGGCCACTATGAGTCGCGTAGATAAACCGTAGCTTCGCTCATTCGAACCAAATAATCGCACGGAAATGAATCAACAAAAGTCAAGAAGACGATCCAAGATTCACCAAGAAGGATAGCTGGATAGAGATGGGACCGAGTTGGAACCTGTGGACAGCCAGGGGCAGCGGACGCCACGCTCGGCGACCTTGCAGTACAAGCAGTAGCGCCAGAATAAATATAATTATTTATACTAAAAACTTTATTATTTGTTCTTGTTAATAAATCATTTTTTAGAAATCACACTCATAACTGGCTATATTATTGTAAGTTTAAACTACATTTTGTAATAAAAATTATTTTTTTCTCAATACACTGCGTCTTCAAAAACACGTTAAACTAAATTAATCAACTTGAATGAGAGAATAAGAAATGACGGATGGCATTTGTTTTTAGATTATTTTTCGACTTTTGCTTTATGTATATAAGTTTGGTTCATTCTGAAATATCTTAGTAGAGTTCTCTTATATATATGGTATAACAGCAATATTGACAGAGGTCTTTTATAATCATAATCACATCTAGGCAAATTGACAAAAAAATCCTAGATTATATAAGATGTTCACGAGAAGCTTGTCACCTAATCAAGACATGTTGTTTTCTCTTTCTTTTTTCAGAAACGTGTTTTACATATTTATTGAACCCACATTACATCAAATTTCATCATGTACATGAGCTGGTTAGCCAAAAAGATAAGTGATTAATAACATAGTAAATGAATTCTTAGCTTTGTTCAACAAAAGTTTAGTATTGCGTCCGTCACTACTGGCATATTCAGCAATAGTAGCACGTCATGCAAATCTCTACTGTAATTCGGTTTGCAAGGCTGGTTTTCAGCATGTGTATGCATACTTGTTGAATTAAAAGCTAGGCAAAATAATGAGAGTTGTGTGCAGAGGCTGAGCTTTCCTCTTTTGAAAAAATGAAGACATAATTACATTGCTCGTGGCATAGTTACAATTCAATGACTTCTTTTTTGCGGGAAAACTTTCAATATATCCATCATCAATCATGAGAGTACAATGAACTCCAGAAATAATAAAAATTACATTCAGATCCGTAGACTACCTAGCGACGACTACAAACACTGAAGCGAGCCAAATGCGCGTCACCGTCATCACCCCTCCCTCGCTGGAGCCGGGCAAAACTTATTATAATAGACGGTTGGGAAGTCGTCATGCTAAGGCCTCATACGAACATCACACCAGAACAGAAACAACCGCTGATGAAGATAAGCGATAGATTGAAATAATCCAACCTAAAACATATTAACATAGACGAACAAGGATCGGGGTCCCAGCGGATCCACTAAAGACAACCACCGACTGAATCACATGAGATCTGCCGGAAACACTCATCCACATGCCCTCAGACGATGCTAGTTGCACCACCAGGACGAGGGCTAAACGGGAAGAACTTTATTCACTCTCCAATGAACCGTCGCCGCCTCGTCTTCCTGAGCAGGACACAAGCCCTAAATGGACAC
>NC_041389.1:20736287-20739691 GCF_002162155.2 Triticum dicoccoides | reverse complement strand
GTGTCCATTTAGGGCTTGTGTCCTGCTCAGGAAGACGAGGCGGCGACGGTTCATTGGAGAGTGAATAAAGTTCTTCCCGTTTAGCCCTCGTCCTGGTGGTGCAACTAGCATCGTCTGAGGGCATGTGGATGAGTGTTTCCGGCAGATCTCATGTGATTCAGTCGGTGGTTGTCTTTAGTGGATCCGCTGGGACCCCGATCCTTTTTCGTCTATGTTAATATGTTTTAGGTTGGATTATTTCAATCTATCGCTTATCTTCATCAGCAGTTGTTTCTGTTCTGGTGTGATGTTCGTATGAGGCCTTAGCATGACGACTTCCCAACTGTCTATTACAATAAGTTTTGCCCGGCTCCAGCGAGGGAGGGGTGATGACGGTGACGCGCATTTGGCTCGCTTCAGTGTTTGTAGTCGTCGCTAGGTAGTCTACGGATCTGAATGTAATTTTTATTATTTCTGGTGTTCATTGTACTCTCATGATTGATGATGGATATATTGAAAGTTTTCCCGCAAAAAAGAAGTCATTGAATTGTAATTATGCCACGAGCAATGTAATTATGTCTTCATTTTTTCAAAAGAGGAAAGCTCAGCCTCTGCACACAACTCTCATTATTTTGCCTAGCTTTTAATTCAACAAGTATGCATACACATGCTGAAAACCAGCCTTGCAAACCGAATTACAGTAGAGATTTGCATGACGTGCTACTATTGCTGAATATGCCAGTAGTGACGGACGCAATACTAAACTTTTGTTGAACAAAGCTAAGAATTCATTTACTATGTTATTAATCACTTATCTTTTTGGCTAACCAGCTCATGTACATGATGAAATTTGATGTAATGTGGGTTCAATAAATATGTAAAACACGTTTCTGAAAAAAGAAAGAGAAACACAACATGTCTTGATTAGGTGACAAGCTTCTCGTGAACATCTTATATAATCTAGGATTTTTTTGTCAATTTGCCTAGATGTGATTATGATTATAAAAGACCTCTGTCAATATTGCTGTTATACCATATATATAAGAGAACTCTACTAAGATATTTCAGAATGAACCAAACTTATATACATAAAGCAAAAGTCGAAAAATAATCTAAAAACAAATGCCATCCGTCATTTCTTATTCTCTCATTCAAGTTGATTAATTTAGTTTAACGTGTTTTTGAAGACGCAGTGTATTGAGAAAAACATAATTTTTATTACAAAATATAGTTTAAACTTACAATAATATAGCCAGTTATGAGTGTGATTTCTAAAAAATGATTTATTAACAAGAACAAATAATAAAGTTTTTAGTATAAATAATTATATTTATTCTGGCGCTACTGCTTGTACTGCGAGGTCGCCGAGCGTGGCGTCCGCTGCCCCTGGCTGTCCACAGGTTCCAACTCGGTCCCATCTCTATCCAGCTATCCTTCTTGGTGAATCTTGGATCGTCTTCCTGACTTTTGTTGATTCATTTCTGTGCGATTATTTGGTTCGAATGAGCGAAGCTACGGTTTATCTACGCGACTCATAGTGGCCAGGGTTCCCACCTCTCCCTGTCCAGCACATCACCAGGTGGCCGCGATGATATTCATTAGGTGAGTATGATGATCATGCACTTTTGTTTCTGCAAGTTCTGTACATTAGGTGTAATCTTGATCTTGGGACTTGTCACAAACTGTTGTGATCTTGTAGAGTTAAATGGAATATTATGTGGGTGCCAATGCCAGATGAGTTTAATGGTCTGAACTTAATTTGATGATAGTGGAAACTACTGATTCGACACACTTGCGCTGCTGGAACGATACAGACCTCGGGAAAGAGCCCACCGCACAACTGCAGAAACCCGAGCCGGCTGTCCGGCAGGTCGGTTCTTGTCAGAGCCCGGACCAGGTACAGGAATGTGGAGCTTGAAGATGATGCCCAGGTTAGTGCTGGCTTGCACAAAGCCCCCGACTGTGTCAGCATCTTTACAAGCAGGGTGGTGGTAATTCTGTCTATTCCAGACCCGCCGACCTTGAGCTCCCAGATGCTTCCGTATCCTTGCCAACCTCTTGCGTCAAACACGCCCAGCTCCACTTCGGCGGTCCTCATCCTTGATAGATCATCCAGTCTACTGCGTAGCTCCCAGTCCTCAAGCACGACCCAAAGCTGATCTCCACCGAGACTGTGCCTGTGCCTGTGCCTGACAAAGCAAATAGCTTGTACAGTTGTGGCGCGTGCTGATCTAAATTGAACCTATCGATGCTGATTTTCCTGACAAACATGTCGATACAGGCAGGATCCTCTGAAATTGAACCGGAGACCCCATAAATTTGCCCTCGAAATCTTATCAATGGAGAAAACGCCTGCTGCAGAAGCATTGCACGGTGGTAGTACTCAAGACTGAGCAGGGCGTCCGAGCCTGCGGTATGTGATCCCCCTCTTCTTGCGGCTCCTATATCCTCGGCGAAGGCGCCTAAATTGGCACGCCCTGGAAAGGAGGGGGTGGTGCAATATCCAGTCTTATGCAAGATCTTCAGATCGTACAGACTAGGGAAAACTCTCTCGACCCAGCGGGTGAAGCTTCTCCTGTCCTCTGGCAATCTCCTGCTCCGTTCAAGGCCCAACAGGAAGTAACCAAAATCCGCGAATCCCTGATATGTTATCCATGTAATGCTTCTGTTGGACAGAACACCGGACTTTTCCATCATCTGCATGAACTGTTCAGCTGGGATGCCTCTCGCAGCATGCCGCTCGAGATCCAGCCTCGTACGCTCCCTCAGGAACCGAACGCCGCCACTCGTCGGCGATCTGGTTGTCGGGTCGAACTGCAGATGGAATTGATACACCTTCGTTGCCTTGGAACTATCCTTCTTCTTCTCCTCAATGGCAAAACCAACTTGCACCAGGTTTCCATCGTCCACGGTGTGCCTGGTGTCCGCGTACCAAATATCTGGGCACGGGGAGTCTTCCCATGGCACCGTCGGGCCATCACGGACACAAAATTCAGCGTCGAACCCGATCAGGAATTCCTCTTCCGCTTTCTTTTGTAAGAAAATAGCTCGAAGTTGCCTAAATGCCCTCTCCTGGTTCTCTTGCCAGACGTCTACGATCGGGGGCGGGGATGACAGACCTGCAGACGCAAGGCCGAGCCTTGATGAGGAGGACACCGGTGGCGCCGTCGACTTGCTGACGGCGATTGGCCCTGACGGGCTTTCTTGTAGGCGGAGACTTCTGGAGGAGGAGACCGGCGGGCCCGTCGACTTGTTGACGGCGATTGGCCCCGACGGGCTTTCTTGGAGGCGGAGCCTTCTTGAGGAGGACACCGGTGGCGCCGTCGACTTGCTGACGGTGATTGCCCCCGCCGGGCTTTCTTGGAGGCCGAGCCTTGTAGAGGAGGACACCGGTGGCGCCGTCGACTTGCTGACGGCGATTGCCG
>NC_041389.1:20735491-20736210 GCF_002162155.2 Triticum dicoccoides | reverse complement strand
GACGGCGATTGGCCCTGACGGGCTTTCTTGTAGGCGGAGACTTCTGGAGGAGGACACCGGCGGGCCCGTCGACTTGCTGACGGCGATTGGCCCCGACGGGCTTTCTTGGAGGCGGAGCCTTGTTGAGGAGGACACCGGCGGGGCCGTCGACTTGCTGACGGTGATTGGCCCCGACGGGCTTTCTTGGAGGCGGAGCCTTGTTGAGGAGGACACCGGCGGGGCCGTCGACTTGCTGACGGCGATTGGCCCCGACGGGCTTTCTTGGAGGCGGAGCCTTGTTGAGGAGGACACCAGCGGGGCCGTCGACTTGCTGACGGCGATTGGCCCCGATGGGCTTTCTTGGAGGCGGAGCCTTGTTGAGGAGGACTCCGGCGGGGCCGTCGACTTGCTGACGGCGATTGGCCCCGACGGGCTTTCTTGCAGGCGGAGAATTCTGGAGGAGGAGACCGGCGGGGCCGTCGACTTGCCGACGGGGAGGCGGACCGGCGGCGCCGTCGACTTGTCGCTGGCCATTGCCTCGCCGACTTCTTTGAGGCCGAGGGGCTTGCCTCGCCGCTGGAAGCGAAACCTCCCGTCAGCAAACCCGCACGACAGGAAGGATTGATTATGGAAAGGCGGTGGAGAGTTGAAAACTCGATGTTTTTGCATGGAACCGAGAAGACGACGGACATTATATACTAGTGCTCCCCAACGGCGCAATTCGCCCCTTTTCCTCCTCT
>NC_041389.1:20624902-20735326 GCF_002162155.2 Triticum dicoccoides | reverse complement strand
GATGCCCAGCAATGTTTTCCTTTTTCCTTCCTTTAAAGATCAACAATTGAACAGAGTAATTGAAGACCTTGCTCAGCCAGACTTTGATCATGCTGCACCCATACCTGCACTATATTTTTACAAAGTATTTTGTGCATTGAATTATAATTTCTATAAATGGCTATTTCAGATTTAGGAATATGTATATATCCCATATGCTCGATGAAATGAAACCCTCTTGTTATTTGCTAAGACTATCCAAGTTCATTTTGTGGGGCTTGTACACATATCCAAAGTAAATAAGCTTACCCAAGCTTTGGCACTTCAATTATAGGACTTGAGGAAAATGCAGGCTTATTCAAAAATGCTTTTCTTTAAACTCTTGGGTGAAAATTTATAAATATGTTTTCATTTCTCTTTTTGTACAACTTTGTTTCCAAAAGCATCTGTTGGGCAGTAAATGTCTCCCAAGAGTTTTTGTAAACATTTTTAATTATGCCCAATATCTTTCCCAAGTCCCATAATTAAACTACTAAAGCATGGTAAGTATATTTTTTTAACATAAGCCTAAATCCCACAAGTATGATATAGTAAATGGGTGACAAAGTATGATATTTGCAACGTCGTCAAGGGAGAGTTTCATTTCATTGAGCATATAGGACTTAGCTATTCTTTAAAGCTTAAATGATTACTTATAGAAATTATCATTTAATGCACAAAATAATTTGAAATAATATAATGCAAGTATGGGTCCAACATGATCAAATTAGGGTCCTCGTGTGGCTCAACAAGGTCTTCAAAGTGCTCCGGTCTCCACTCAATCTCTCTCGAATCCTTCCGGCCTATCGCTTTCTACTCGTAAAAGAAATAAAACGAACACAATAAATGCACAAAACCAGAGAAAATCTTAAGGAGTGCTAAAATGGCACTGTTGGAAATATTTTGATTTAACATAAGTTTAGGAAAAGGTTTCACCATATTTGGGTCAATGGTTTATGAGATATAGAATTTACAAGATTAGGGTTTAATAAAAAGAATAAAGGCACTCTTTATTCATGCCGAACTAAGACGGTCCACTACTAGTACATGCATCGAGTGCGTGTTAACCAAAATACACGTGTCACATCCCAAACTTGGAATGTGGAAAATAATTAGGGAAACTAAAAAAAATTCAAAATTGCTTGTGTCTTGACTAGGAGATGATTGATTTGAGTGAAACTGTAGCTCGAAATAAAATTTAGAATGATTGAGAACACTAAATTGTTATTTAGGGATTATTTATAAAACAAAATTTGAGCTACAAAATGTGTTTGACTTCTATCAAATAAATTTGGTTGAAAAACAATTACCGTAAAACCCAAATAGTATTGAAACGCTAAGGTTGGAATTGGGAATTGATTCGCCCATTTTGCATCATGTTTTCCTACTGTTATTTATAATATTTTTTACCATTATAACACTTTGATACAATTCTAATGCATATTCTCTCTTAATTTACAAGATCTACAATAAGAGGGAGATTGCCGGCAGCTGGAATTCTGGACCTGAAAAAGCTATATCAGAGATACCTATTTTGCACAACTCCAAATGAGCTGAAATTTCATGGAGAATTATTTTGGAATATATAAAAAATACTGGAGAAAAGTAATACCAGAGGGGACCCACCAGCCGCCCACAACCCACATGGGCGCGGCCACCCCCTAGGCACAACCATGTAGCTTGTGGGGACACTGGCCGTCCTTCGAGGCCCATCTTCTCCTATATGATGTCATTTCCCTAGAAAAACCAAGAGAAGACTTTCAGGACAAAGCATAGCCGTCTCGTGGCCGAACTTGGGCAGGAGCACTTTTACTCTCCGGTGGAGTGATTCCGACGGGGATACTTCCCTCCGGGAGAAGGAAATCAAAGCCATCGACATCACCAACGATCCTCTCATCATGGGAGGACCAATCTTTATCAACATCTTCACCAGCACCATCTCATCTCAAACCCTAGTTCATCTATTGTATTCAATCTTTGTCTCACAACCTCAGATTGGTACATGTGGTTACCAGTAGTGTTGATTACATCTTGTAGTTGATGTTAGTTGTTTTATTTGGTGGAAGATTATATGTTTGGATCCTGTATGCTATTCAATACCCCTATGATCTTGAACATTAATATGATTTGTGAGTTCTTAATTTTGTTCTTGAGGACATGGGAAAAGTCTTGTCATAAGTGAATTTGGTATTCGTTCGATATTTTGATGATATGTAGTTGCTTCCTTTAGTGGTGTCATGTGAACGTCCACTACATGCCACTTCATCATAATTGGGCCTAAGGGAAGGCATTATGGAGTAATAAGTAGATGGTGGGTTACTAGTGACAGAAGCTTAAACTCTAGTTTATGCATTATTTCATAAGGGGGTGATTTGGATCCATATGTTCATGCTATGGTTAGATTTATCTTAATTCTTCTTTCGTAGTTGCGGATGCTTGCCCTTCATTTGAAGTTGGGACAACATCAAATCCCAACACCGAGCAAGAAGAAGAAGTCAATGACGACAAAGGAAAGAGGTTCGACATTCTCAACTTTTGAGGATATCTTGTTGGTCAAATCTTGGTTGGCCATAACAATAGATCCAATATGCGGCACAGAGCAAAAGGGTAACAGATATTGGGAGAAGATTTGCAAAGAATATCATGAACAAAAGAAATATGTGGAGCCGCATGATGTCGCTTGAAGCTACATCGGTATTTCCCCAAAGAGGAAGGGATGATGCAGCACAACGACAGTAGGTATTTCCCTCAGATATGAAACCAAGGTTATCGAACCAGTAGGAGAACCAAGCAACACAATGTAAACAGCCCCTGCACACAGATAACAAATCCTCGCAACCCGACGTGTTAAAGGGGTTGCCAATCCCTTCCGGGCTACGGCGCTTCAAGATAGGCAAAGGATGTGAGGTAAATTTGTAGTAGATTGATAGATCGAACACCAAATAAAATAAATAAGAATAAATTGCAGCAAGGTATTTTTTGGTTTAATAGATCTGAAAATATATGCAAAGGAAAAGTAGATCGCAAAGTAAAATATATGAGAAAGAAGACCCAGGGGCCGTAGGTTTCACTAGTGGCTTCTCTCGAGAAAAATAACAAACGGTGGGTAAACAAATTACTGTAGGGCAATTGATAGAACTTCAAATAATCATGATGATATCCAGGCAATGATCATTACATAGGCATCACGTCCAAGATTAATAGACCGACTCCTGCCTGCATCTACTACTATTACTCCACACATCGACTGCTATCCAGCATGCATCTAGTGTATTAAGTTCATGGAAAAACTGAGTAATGGAATAAGAACGATGACATGATGTAGACAAGATCCGGCTATCTATTGCGTAGATATAGATATCATCGTTTTATCCTTAGTAGCAACAATACATACGTGTTGGTTCCTTTTCTGTCACTGGGATCAAGCACCGTAAGATCGAACCCACTATAAAGCACCTCTTCCCATTGCAAGATAAATAGATCAAGTTGGCCAAACAAAACCCAAATATCGGAGAAGAAATATGAGGCTATAAGAGATCAAAGAAACTCAAATAACTTTCATGTATATAAAAAGATATAACTGATCATAAACTCGAAGTTCATCAGATCCCAACAAACACACCGCAAAAGAGTTACATCATATGGATCTCCAAGAGACCATCATATTGATAATCCAGCGAGAGAGAGGAAGCCATCTAGCTACTAACTACGGACCCGAAGGTGTAGAAAGAACTACTCACGCATCATCGGAGAGGCACCAATGAAGGTGGTGAACCCCATCCGAGATGGTGTCTAGATTGGATCGGGTGGTTCTGGACTCTGCGGCGGCTGCATGAATATTTTGTCGATGCTTTTAGGGTTTCTGGAATATTGGGGTATTTATAGAGCAAATAGGCATTCCGGGGGGCACCCGAGGTGGGCACAACCCACCAGGGCACGCCTGGGCCTCCTAGCGCGCCCTGGTGGGTTGTGCCTCCCTCGGGGCACCCACAGGCGCAGCCAGGGCCCATTACGTTCCTTCTGGTCCATAAAAATTCTTCGTGAAGTTTTGGCACATTTGGACTCCATCTGATATTGATTTCCTGCGATGTAAAAACATGCAGAAAACAGCAACTGGCACTTGGCACTATGTCAATAGGTAGTACCAAAAAGTTATATAAAATGATTATGAAACATCCAAGATTGATAATATAACAACATGTAACAATCAAAAATTATAGATACGTTGGAGACGTATCAGCATCCCCAAGCTTAACTCCTACTCGTCCTCGAGTAGGTAAGTGATAAAAACAGAATTTTTGATGTGGAATGCTGTCTATCATGTCATATCATATTTCTTTTATTTATAGCATGGACAATTGGACTTTTATGTGATTCAAAGCAATAGTCTAGTTTTGACATAATGATTTAGATACTCAAGCATATCAACAAGCAACCATGTCTTTCAAAATATCAACGCTAAAATAAGTTATCCCTAGCCCATCATGCTCAAACATTGATCCATTCATGAAACACACTCGAATATTAGCTATACCCAATACTTAAGTACGATCATATTGCCTCCTAGTTGGTGCTTTTATAAGAGAAGATGGAGACTCAAATTCAAAATAAAAATTGCATAAGGTAAAAGAGAGGCCCTTCGTAGAGGGAAGTAGGGATTTGTAGAGGTGCTAGAGCTCAAAGCGAAAAATTAGAGATAAAACATTTTGAGAGGTGTATCCATCCCACCAACAAAAACGACTTAGAGTTTCCAACACTTTCCATGCTAGATATGCCATAGGCGGTTTCCAAACAGAAAATAAAGTTTATTCCTTTTTCCACCATACTTTCACTTTCCATGGCTAACCGTATCCACGGGTACCCTCCATACCAACACTTTTCAAGGAATTTATTATTTGATAACATAAAGTAAATTCATTTTTGCATTTCGGGACTGGGCATCCCTAAGACCTTTGCCTTACTCTCATGCAATGACAAGTGGATAAACACTCATCGTGAGAATAATACATCCAGCATGGAAAATATTAGCCACCACTCACCGCTCCGCGAGCGAAACAAACACACAAAAGAGAAGTTTACTTTGAAAATTAGAGATGGCACATGCAAATTTGCTTAGAACGGCAAAAGAATACCGCATATAGGTAGATATAGTGGACTCATGTGGCAAAACTGGTTTAAAGGATTTTGGATGCACAAGTAGAGATCATACTTGGTGCAAAATGAAGGCTAGCAAAAGATTGAGAACCGACCAACCAAGAAACGAATAATCTCATAAGCGAGCATTAAGCATAAATAACACCGAATAATGCACCACAAGTAGGATATAATTTCATTGCATGGCTATTGACTTTCGTACTTGCATAGGGAATCACAAACCTTAACACCAATATTCTTACTAAAGCATAATTACTCATCAACATAACTCACATATCACATCATCATATCTCAAAACTATTACTAAGAATCAAGTTTATTTTTTCCAATGATCTTCATGAAATTTTTATTATATCCTTCTTGGATATCTATCACTTTGGGACTAATTTTCATGTGTTGCTTGTCATAAGCTCAAACAAATATAAGTGAAGATCATGAGCATAATTTTTCTTCATTCTCTCAAAATAATTTAAGTGAAGCAAGAGAGAATTTCTTGAAAATTTTACTAAGTCTCAAATAAATCTAAGTGAAGCAAGAGAGCATTTCTTCTAAAATACTAAGCACACTGTGCTAAAAAAGATATAAGTGAAGCACTAGAGCAAGTCCATTGCTCATAAAAATTTAAATGAAGCATAGAGAGCAATTCTAACAAATCATGACATAAATTTGGCTCTCTCAAATAAGTGTGTCTAGCAAGGATTGATGACTTAAAACACAAAATAAAACAAACAAAGGGTCATATCATACAAGAAGCTTTAAGCAAAACACATATGATGTGACGAATAAAAATATAGCTTCAAGTAAAATACCGATGGTCGTTGGAAGAAAGCGGGGATGCCACTCGGGGGCATCCCCAAGCTTAGTTGGTTGCTCATTTTTGGATAATAGCTTGGGATGCCGGGGCATCCCCAAGCTTAGGCTCTTCTATCCTTCCTTCATCCATCGCAAGATAACCCAAAACTTGAAAACTTCAATCACACAAAACTCAACAAAACCTTCATGAGATTTGTTAGTGTAAAATAAATAAATCACTACTATGCAGAACTGTTTGTTCAGTCACATCTACCCTTTGCTGGAGAGAGCGAAAACGGAAAACTATTGCGCACTAGTAGAAAAAGGGTCAAATGTGAAGCACATTAGTGTCGGTTTGATTTTGAGACGGCAATAATGTGTCCATCAGTGCCGGTTCCAACGGCTAGCCGGCCGCTGTCATTAGTACAGGTTCGTGCCGAACCTTTAGCACCGGTTCGTGCCACGAACCAGTAATAAAGAGAGTGGTGGCAGGATGTTGTCAGTCCGGGGCCCCTCCAGCACCTTTAGTACCGGTTCGTGGCACGAACCGGTGCTAAAGGTCGCCCTACATAAACCCTTTGTCCACCCGAGCTCGCTATGTTCTTCCCCTTTCCCCTCTCCTCTCTGTTCTTCCCCTCTTCCTCTCGAGCTCATCACACATTTTGCCCAAAATTTGTCAAGATTTGAAGGCCCCCATCCATTCAAATGATCACAAAGGTTAGCAACTTTGTCCTTTCATCTCTCATTGCTAGATTAGCTCTTGCAATGCTTTGTATAGTGATTAATTTGTGAGTTTAGTAATTTGGGAGAAATTATATGTGCTAGTAATTGATTTATATGCAATTTAAGGTCAAAAATAACACCTAGTTTGCATATGTAGGTGTGGTTTACTTAGTGCCTTCAAAATCTCCGTCGTAACCACCGTCGATCGCCCGCACCGTCCCGTCGCCGGCACCACCTAGCTTGTGGTGAGCCTCTTGTTCATGAATGTTTTACATTACCAAATTGATGTTTGTGTGATTTGGATATATAGTTACTCGTATAATTATCTTACCCGTACGTTGTTTGTTATACATAGTGCCATGATTTTGATATCCGTCCCCGTCGGCCCTCGTCCTTGTTATGATTCGGATGTGGTATATTCTCTTTTAAAACTAGTTGTTGCATTTCTTGTTTATTACAAATTATGCCCATCAAGTTGACATAGATATTTTTATCTAGGAGGTATGTGAACCGGAAATTCCAACTGACCCTATTGTCGAGAGGTTAAATTTAGTTGAAAAAGAAAATGAGTATTTGAAATAAAAATTGAAAAGAATTGAGGGGGAGAAGATGGAATTGGAGTTGCATGTTGCCGATGTCGTCGATGATCACAAGATCAAGATGGATAAAATGCGCTTGAAGATTAGAAAGATTAGAAAATATGCCATTGATAGTGAGGCTTGGTATCATTATGTTGTTGGATCAATTGTTACCTTAGTTGCGATCTTGATCACATTTGTTGTTGCATTTAAATGCTTTAGCTAAAGAGTTATTAATTTGTTTGTTGCATTTAAGTGTTGTATGAACTATATGTATGTATGAACTTGTATTAATTTGGTCTTTTCGATGTTGTGTAATGAAGATGAGACGACAATGGATGTATGATGACCGATGCTCTCATGAGTTCATTAATGGCGTGCATAATTTTCTGCTTGCGGCTGAGGCAAACAAGCGGGCGGATGGTTTTATGCCTTGTCCATGTTTTGTCTGTAAGAATGATCACAATTACTCTATGTCAAGAACCATTCAGGTCCACCTATTTAAGTCCGGTTTCATGCCCCACTATAATGTTTGGACCAAGCATGGCGAAAGAGGGGTTATGATGGAAGAAAATGAAGAAGAAGAGGACGGCGATGGCTATCCTAGCCATGGGTTCCCTGAATACGATGATACAACAATGGGGGAAGAAGCTGAGCTGGCAATGCGGGAAGAAGCTGAAGAAGAGGCATCAGATGAGCCCGCTGATGATCTAGGTCGGGCCATTGCCGATGCAAAGAGAAACTGCGCAAGTGATTTGGAGAATAAGAAGTTGCAGCGCATGTTAGATGATCACAAGAAATTGTTATACCCGAATTGCGAAGCTGATAAGAAAAAGTTGGGCACCACACTGGAATTGCTGCAATGGAAGGCGGAGAATGGTGTATCTGACAAGGCATTTGGAAAGTTGCTGCTAATGATAAAGAATATGCTTCCAAAGGACAATGAATTCCAAGAGTACGTACGAAGCAAAGAAGGTTGTCTGCCCTCTAGGGTTAGAGGTGCAGAAGATACATGCATGCCCTAATGACTGCATCCTCTACCGCGATGAGTACGAGGATGTGAACGCTTGCCCGGTATGCGGTGCATTGCGCTATAAGATCAACTGTGATGACCCTGGTGATGTCGAGGGCGAGCGCCCCAGGAAGAAGATTCCTGCCAAGGTGATGTGGTATGCTCCTATAATACCACGGTTGAAACGTTTGTTCCAAAACAAAGAGCATGCCAAGGCGATGCGATGGCACAGAGAAGACCGTAAGAAAGACGGAAAGTTGAGAGTACCCGCTGACGGGTCGCAGTGCAGAAAAATCGAGAGAACGTACGGGAAGGAGTTTGCAGATGACGCAAGGAATGTACGGTTTGGTCTAAGCGCAGATGGCATTAATCCTTTTGGGGAGCAGAGCAGCAACCATAGCACCTGGCCTGTGACTCTATGTTTGTATAACCTTCCTCCTTGGTTGTGCATGAAGCGGAAGTTCATTATGATGCCAGTGCTCATCCAAGGCCCTAAGCAACCCGGCAACGACATTGATGTGTACCTAAGGCCATTAGTTGAAGAACTCTTACAGTTGTGGAATGGAACAGGTGTACGTGCGTGGGATGAGCACATGGGGGAAGAATTTGACCTAAAGGCGTTGTTGTTCGTGACCATCAATGATTGGCCTGCTCTCAGTAACCTTTCAGGACAGACAAACAAGGGATACCGCGCATGCACGCACTGTTTGTACGATACCGATAGTATATATTTGGCTAATTGTAAGAAGAATGTTTACCTAGGACATCGTCGATTTCTTCCGAGCAGGCATGCCATAAGAAAGAAAGGCAAGCATTTCAAAGGTGAGGCAGATCACCAGACGAAGCCTCACCACCGTACTGGTGCTGATGTACATGATATGGTCAAGGATTTGAAGGTAGTGTTTGGAAAGGGTCCTGGCGGACAACCTGTTCCGAATGACGCTGACGGACGCGCACCCATGTGGAAGAAGAAATCTATATTTTGGGACCTGCCCTATTGGAAAGACTAGAGGTCCGCTCCGCAATCGACGTGATGCACGTGACGAAGAATCTTTGTGTGACCCTGCTTGGCTTCTTGGGCGTGTATGGGAAGACAAAAGATACACCTGAGGCACGGGAGGACCAGCAACGTATGCACAGAAAAGACGACATACATCAGGGTCATGCCAACTACGCTCTTACCAAAGAAGAGAAGAAAATCTTCTTTGAATGCCTACTCAATATTAAGGTACCGTCTGGCTTCTCGTCGAATATAAAGGGAATAATAAACATGGCAGAGAAAAAGTTCCAGAACCTAAAGTCTCATGACTGCCACGTGATTATGATGCAACTGCTTCCGGTTGCATTGAGGGGGCTTCTACCGGATAACGTTCGATTAGCCATTGTGAAGCTATGTGCATTCCTCAATGCAATCTCTCAGAAGGTAATCGATCCAGAAATCATACCAAGGTTAGAGAATGATTTGGTGCAATGTCTTTTCAGTTTCGAGTTGGTGTTCCCACCATCCTTCTTCAACATCATGACGCATGTCCTAGTTCACCTATGCGAAGAGATTAATGTTTTGGGTCCTGTATTTCTACACAATATGTTCCCCTCTGAGAGGTTCATGGGAGTCTTAAAGAAATATGTTCATAACCGTGCTAGGCCAGATGGAAGCATCTCCACGGGCCATGAAAATGAAGAGGTCATTGAGTTTTGTATTAACTTTATTCCTGACCTTAAGCCGATTGGCGTTCCTGAATCGCGACATAAGGGCAGATTGGATGGAAAAGGCACACTAGGGGGATCAAATAATATGTATGGAAAGACATTCTCTCACTGAAGCACACTACAATGTTCTACAGAATTCCGCCTTGGTGGCTCCGTATATGGACGAACACAAGAATTTTCTATGCTCCAAACACCCGGAGCGGTCTGATGACTGGATTACACGTGAACAAACCAGGAGTTTCGCCGGCTGGTTGCAGACACGTACCATGCATGATGCCTCTATTGAAGATGACCTGTACTCATTGTCCCAGTTACCATCTTCGAATATAATGACTTACAAAGGGTACGAGATAAATGGTAATACATTTTACACGATCGCCCAAGATAAGAAGAGCACCAACCAAAACAGTGGTGTCCTCTTTGATGCAACAACCAAGACGAGAAAGGAAACATATTATGGTTACATAGAGGACATATGGGAACTTGACTATGGAAGTGGTTTGAAGGTCCCTTTATTTCAGTGCAAATGGGTCAATATGACACGAGGCGGGGTAAGGGAAGACCCGCAGTACGTAATGACAACAGTGGATCTCAACAATCTTGCGTATGCAGACGAACCATTCGTCCTAGCAAATGATGTGGCACAGGTTTTCTATGTGAAGGACATGTCTGCCAAGCCGAGAAAAAGAAAAGATAAGGAAGTGAATGCATCATACGATGAGCCAAAGCACCACATAGTTCTTTCTGGGAAGAGAAACATCATGGGAGTGGATGACAAGACAGACATGTCAGAAGATTATGAAAAGTTTGATGAAATTTCTCCATTCACAGTGAATATTGACCCGAGCATCCAGTTAAATGATGAAGATTTTCCATGGCTACGGCGCAAAGGGACACATGCGAAGAAAAAGTTTC
Organism: Triticum dicoccoides; assembly: GCF_002162155.2. Taxonomy (NCBI): domain Eukaryota; kingdom Viridiplantae; phylum Streptophyta; class Magnoliopsida; order Poales; family Poaceae; genus Triticum; species Triticum dicoccoides. The sequence continues at coordinate 20,724,424 of NC_041389.1, read as the reverse complement.
ACACCCAAAGATCTGGGATGTGATCAGCTTCACTATCATCACTTTCTTTTGTGTTTCACACCCAGGAGGGAATCTCTGTAATAGTTAGGATAGTTATGTGTTTTGGCATTTGAAACGCGAAGAAATTTTATGTGCAAACAAATTCTTTCATGCATTTACTGATCTTTTTCAGCTAAATGACCCTGAAATTGAAAAGCATTTCAAATGAACTCAGAAAAGGTTGAAAGTTGGCATGGTATCATAATTTCACCCACATAGCATGTGCAAAAAAGTAGAGAGGGTTACCGCAAAAACTGGATGCACTTCGTGTACAAAATGGACAATCTCTTTCGAAGTATCAGGGTTTCGAATGAAAACTCATCTGTTACAAAGGCATTTCATTTTTTAAATAACCTAAGCATTACCAAATTGAATATAATGATAAAACACACTAATATTAAACATAATAAAAAAGAATCACTGAAAAATCTATTTTCAAAGTTAAGTTATTCACAAACTAGTGATTCGCACAAATTTCAAATAATTCAAAATTTAAACTATTCAAATTTGAAAACTACCGGCACTAACAGAAAGTTTGTAATTTTTTGTACCTAAAGCAAAAATATTCACAAAGAAACTCTAAATACAGCAAAAAACAACTAAAAAATAAATAAACCAAAAATAAATAAAGCAAAAAAAATATGAAAATTAAAAAGCCCATGAGGGAGTCCCGGATTAGGGGGTGTTCGGATAGCCGGACTACCATCATCGGCCGGACTACAAGACTATGAAGATACAAGATTGAAGACTTCGTCCCGTGTCCGGATGGGGCTTTCCTTGGCGTGGAAGGCAAGCTTGGCGATACGGATATGTAGATCTCCTACCATTGTAACCGACTCTATGTAACCCTAGCCCTCTCTGGTGTCTATATAAACCGGATGGCTCTAGTCCGTAGGACACAACAACAACAACCATTACAATCATACCATAGGCTAGCATCTAGGGTTTAGCCTCCTTGATCTCGTGGTAGATCCACTCTTGTAAACATCCACAATATCAATATCAATCAAGCAGGACATAGGGTTTTACCTCCATCAAGAGGGCCCGAACCTGGGTAAAACATCGTGTCCCTCGTCTCCTGTTACCATCCGCCTAGACGCACAGTTCGGGACCCCCTACCCGAGATCCGCCGGTTTTGACACCGACATTGGTGCTTTCATTGAGAGTTCCTCTGTGCCGTCACCGATAGGAAGGATGCCTCCTCCCGTCTTCAAGGACGGTATTTTCGCCAAAGGAGCCTTGGCCGCCGGCCAAACTATCCGGCTAGGTGGTTTTCTTATGACCGCCAGTCCGGCCACCGCTTCGACAATGACCTCTCAAGTCGTCAAAATCAATCTTCACGTCAGCTCGAAATTTGCCGAGCGGCTGGATCCAATAGAGCTCTCGTCCGTAAACGAGCTCTTGGATCGCATCACCGCCCTGGGAGTCGCTATAGACTACAATCAGATTGGGCTTAAAACCGATCTGAGAGAGATTAACTCTCCCCAGGTCACCCACCATGTTGCAGTGGTAGAGGAACAATGCGGCAACTCTTCTCCTGTATTGAAAACTAGTCATGTCCGGGCTCCCGAACCCCCCATGCCGGATTCTCGCGGAGGGACGGACTTCGATCAAGCACTGTACTTAAAGTCAGACATCGGACCAGACTCGCTGGACAACGTCCAGCAATCCAAGCTTCCAAATTTGGAAACTTCTCGGCCTTCGAGCCTTGAGGTGGGTAGGGTTCCGGACTTAATTCCACCCACCCGCCCAGACATATGCGATCTATCTCTAATCCGGCAAGAGCCCGCTGAGACAGTACATCACTACTGGGCCAGATTCCTCCTGGTTATGGACATGATCAAGGACTGCCAAGAGGAAAACGCAATCTCAATTTTTTGCAATAATTGCACGGACGAGGGAATCTTGAACGCCGTCAGCCGTCGTGAAATTACACGCTTCGCCGACCTGGCGTCCATAATACGAAAGTACTGTGCGATGGAGAGTTTTCGGACAACCGAAAATAAGTTTTGGGACAATCCGGCCCCGAATACAACCCTAGTCCGCAACAAAAGGATGCATTACACTCAGGCACCAGATACAAAAACCAAAAAGCAAAAACCCCATAAAGGGCACGGAACCGTACTGGAGGGATGGCTTAACGGACCCTGTAAAATTCACTATACAGAAGGCGCCGTCCCAACACATAGCCTTCGAGCATGTTGGATATTACGGCAGGTGGCCAAAAGTGGAGAGGAGCTTCTAGCCCCGGAAAACCACTCCAACAACATTGGTACGGTATCAACAGTCTTCGAGACTTTCGCACCAAATAATATGCGGAAACAAACAGTCCGCAGCCTCGCCGAAGTCTACCAAGTAGCAACAACCAATCCATGGAGCGACTCAGCCATCACCTTCAACGCCAGCGACGAACCTAAATTCCGAACAGCCCGAGCTCCAGCCGCACTGGTACTTAGTCCTATAGTGGACGGCTTTCGACTTACAGAAGTCCTCATGGATGGCGGCAGCGGATTAAACCTCATCTACGAGGAAACCCTTCAAAAAATGGAAATAGACTGGAGCCGCATTGAGCAAAGCAGTACAACCTTTAGAGGAATAATCCCTAGCCGGGAGGCGTGCTGCACAGGAAAAGTCACACTCGATGTGGTATTCGGCTCGCCGGACAATTACAGATCCGAAGAAGTCACGTTCCAAGTGGCCCCGTTCAACAGCGGATATCACGCTATATTAGGACGAGAGGCATTCACAATTTTTCAAGACGTACCCCATTACGGGTACTCGAAGCTCAAAATGCCTGGGCCTAGCGGAATAATCACTCTCGTTAGTGACCCGGACATAGCACTCTGCGCCGAAAATAAGACAGCCGCATTAGCCTTAGAGGCACTATCCGAAGCCCTAGCGGCAGAGGAACTCACCGCGCTGCGCTCTACGGTGAATAGGGACGACGTGATACTCGATAAGAGATCCAAGTCCACCTCCTTTAAACCAGCAGATGAAATAGTAAAATTCCAGGTCCACCCAACGGACCCGACAAAGACGGCCTCCATCGGGGCACAATTGAACCCTGATGTAGACGCCGCACTGCGAGAATTCCTTCGGGAAAATTGGGACATTTTTGCCTGGCACCCCTCGGATATGCCCGGAATCCCACGCAGATTGGCAGAACACAGCCTAAACATCCTAAAAGGATTCAAGCCAGTCAAACATGCTCTTCGACGATTTTCCGAACCTAAAAGACATGCAATGGGAGAAGAGCTAGCCAAACTATTGGAAGCCGGATTCATTAGAGACATCAAACATCCGGATTGGCTAGCAAACCTGGTAACGGTACCAAAGAAGGACAAATCCTGGCGCCTATGTCTCGATTTCAAAGACCTAAATAAAGCCTGCCCAAAGGATCCCTTCCCCCTCCCCCGCATCGACCAAATCATCGATGCCACTGCAAGGCACGATTCATTGTGCTTCCTAGACGCATACTCCGGCTATCATCAAATCAAGATGGCAGAAGCGGATCAAGCCGCAACGGCATTCATTACTCCATATGGACCATTCTGCTTCAACACGATGCCCTTCGGACTTAAAAACGCCGGCGCAACATATCAGCGCATGATTCAGACATGTCTGGCTACCCAGATCGGCAAAATAGTAGAAGCATACGTAGACGGCGTAGTCGTCAAAACTAAACACGTCAAAACTCTAGTAGACGACTTGAGGCTCACATTCGACAACCTCAGAGCATATGACATCAAGCTGAAGCCGGAAAAATGCGTTTTCGGCGTACCAGCGGGAAAGCTGCTAGGCTTCGTCGTATCCGGTAGAGGAATTGAAGCAAACCCAGCCAAGATCCGAGCTCTGTCACAGCTAGATATCCCAAAATACCTCCAGCAAATACAAAAATTGACTGGATGCGTGGCGGCCCTAAGCCGCTTTATCTCCCGTCTAGGAGAAAAGGCGTTGCCCCTCTATCGCCTCCTTAGGCGCACCGAACACTTCGAGTGGACGGATGCTGCCACCGCCGGACTCGAAGAAATAAAGGCCATATTGGCAACAAATTCGGTCCTGGCTGCCCCCAACTTGGGCGAACCAATGTTGTTATACATCGCAGCAATGCATCAAGTTGTAAGCGCGGTACTCGTCATCGAACGAGAGACAGAAGGGCATAAATTCCCTCTTCAAAAACCAGTATACTACGTATCCACTGTGTTAACCCCCTGCAAGTCCAGTTACCCGCACTATCAGAAGATAGCATACGCGGTGTTCATGGCATCCCGGAAGCTCCGACACTACTTTCAAGAGTGTTCGATAACAGTGGCCTCTGAAGTACCACTTAACGACATTATAAACAACCGCGACGCGACGGGCAGGATTGCAAAATGGGCCATTGAGCTCTTACCATTTGATATAACTTACAAACCTCGGCGAGCTATAAAGTCACAAGTTTTGGCTGACTTTGTCGCTGAATGGACCGAAACCGAACTCCCTAAAGAGTACGGCGCATACTCCAATAGGATTATGCACTTCGACGGCTCTAAAATGTTAGCCGGATTGAGGGCTGGCATCGTATTGACGTCCCCGACCAGGGACACAGTCCAATACGTACTTCAGATGATGTACACGGACTCCAACAACGCAGCTGAATACGAGGCCCTTTTACATGGTCTCCGGATGGCAATCTCCATGGGCATTCAACGCCTAGAGGTGCGCGGGGATTCAAACCTCGCAATATCCCAAATAAACGAAGACTTTGACGCCAAAGATCCGAAAATGGCAGCATATCGCAACGCTGTCCTAAAAATGTCAGCCCAGTTTGAAGGACTCGAATTCCATCACATAGCCCGGGATAATAACCAAGCAGCCGACGTATTGGCACGCATCAGCGCAAAACGCGACGCTGTCCCTCCTAACATCTTCTTGGAACGGCCCTTCAAGCCATCCGTACTATGGGAAGAGGAGTCCGGAAATAACAAACCGGAACCAGCCGCACCAACCGGCGATTCAGCCGATGACATAACACCTTCAGCCCACGACATAATGGCAGTAATTGCCCCGTGGACAGAACCATTCCTCGCCTACTTGCTTAGGCAGGAACTCCCCGAAGACCATAATGAGGCCCGCTGCGTAGTCCGGCGATCTAAAGCCTACAAGGTCCATGAGGGAGAACTCTATAAGAAAAGCACAACCGGAGTCCTTCAAAGGTGTATCTCCGAAGAGGAAGGGCGAGACCTTCTGGCTGAAATTCACGCCGGACTAGGCGGACACCACGCCGCAGCCCGGGCCCTTGTAGGAAAGGCATTCCGTACAGGATTTTATTGGCCGACGGCCCGGGCAGATGCTCAGGACTTAGTCCAAAGATGCGTCGGTTGTCAGCTCTTTGCTAATCAGAGCCATATGCCACCCACCGCCCTCAAAACTATACCCATTACCTGGCCGTTCGCAGTCTGGGGGCTTGACATGGTTGGACCACTTAAAGGGGGAACCCACAAGCAAAGATACCTATTGGTCAAGGTGGATAAATTCACCAAATGGATAGAGGCCAAGCCAGTTAAAACAGTAGAGTCCGGACCAGTGATAGACTTCATATCCGGGGTAGTACACCGTTACGGTGTCCCCCACAGCATAATCACCGATAACGACACGAACTTCACGGCCGACGAGGTTAAATCATGGTGCAAAAATATGGGCATCAAGCTCAATTACGCTTCAGTCTATCACCCTCAAACCTACGGTCAAGTGGAACGAGCAAATGGTCTAATAATGAGCGGCATCAAACCCAGACTAGTGCGGTCCCTTACGAAATCTGACACGCACTGGGTAGAGGAGCTCGACTCCGTACTCTGGGGGCTGCGGACAACGCCTAACCGTGCTACCGGATTCACACCATTTTTTATGGTATACGGCGCAGAAGCAGTTTTGCCCTGCGACATCATTCATGACTCACCTCGAGTGCGCATGTACGAAGAAAGAGAAGCCAAGTTGGATCGGCAGGACAGCTTGGACGCATTGGAGGAAGAACGCGATGTCGCCAAGGCTCGTTCCGCATTTTATCAGCAACAGGCTCGAAGATATCAAAGCAGAGAAGTACGGGCCAAGACTTACAACGTTGGCAAACTAGTTCTACGCCTGCCGGACAAGAAAAAGGACAAGCTCAAGCCCAAATGGGAAGGCCCCTTCATCATCGATCAAGTCCTGACCGGCGGAGCGTACCGCCTGCGAAATGCATCGGATAATCGACTCGAGCCGAACCCATGGAACGCAGCCCGCCTCCGAAGATTCTATGCCTAGCGCCGGACTAAGAGTTCGTCCCTTTCCCCCAGTCCAATTTTTTTTACTTCAGCTGCCTTTTGTTTATCTTTTTCTTCTCAACCCTATTCATCAAAGCCTTAAAGGGCCTACTTGCACAACGTTCGCGCGCAATTGATGTGCTATCTGCACTCATTATACCTGGGGGCTTCTTTACCAGAAGCTTAATTATAAGGGCTTCATGCCCAGCACATGTGTCAAGCCTCCACATGTACCTTTTATTCACCATTATATGCATCGATATGACTTAAGTTTTGGCCAAGCTGGGTTGCCTGGCTCCTGTGCTTACCCCTACGTTCCCGATTGTTCAGCTAGGAGGTAAAGGGAGCACCTCTGCGATTGTTACTCCCGGGTCAGCCGGATGTGTACCTCAGACTGGGTGAAGCCAAAAGCTAGCGTTCTTAAGGGAATATTCAGTCGGTGACTTAACAGATGATTTTTTATCCACTTATTTATCTGCCCCCAGATGTTTTTCTGCTTTTTTCGCAGTCCAGACATGCACTTTAGGGCATGCCACCCCCAGAGGAAAGTAACCCTTAACGGAACTATTCTCCCTGGAAGATGTTTCTTACTACCCATGTAATATAACATAACTAGTTGGGCACTTGTCTGATAAAGCACTAATGACCCCTACGCCTGGTCTCCATGCATACCCTGGTTGTTTCATAACCAAGAAGGTATTCGGACACACTCCGGACTCTAGGGTCCCGAGGTCGAAGCGAAAAGGTCGGCAAAGACAAACGATCTACAATCCGGCTAGAAGGCATTTTATATGTCATTTTATAATACATTGTCAAATCGACTGATTGTATTCTTCCTCAATCCCGTCTAACAGGTTGTCTAATTTACAGTCCTGTTGGGAAAATTTAGCGGCCAGCTCTACTTGGCCGTATACTAAACTCACAGGGATCTCCTTCCCATCGGGCCCCACAGGTCCGACTTCGGCCATGTGGTTGGGATCCGCCTTCTTGTACCGTGTCTTTACCATGGCCCAGGCCTCCCTAGCACCTTGGCGGCAGGCCGAAATCTTCCATAAATGGAAGCGCTGCCGCACTCCCTGAAGCTTCTCCGCAAGCTCCTCAAGACCCTCGGGTAAGGAGAAGGCTGGCCATAAAGCTTGGATGGCACCGCTCATTGTCTGCCGAACTCGTTCGATCAGTTGCAATAGTTCGGGAAGTTGATCACCCGTTGATACAGGCATCTCCTCCGCAGGGCGACCTGTGAGCATACCTGCAGACATATTCTGTCAAATTGACTTCCTCGCCGAACTCTTCTTTTCAAAGGAGTTTGCTCAAGCACTTACTATAGATGCCGCGACGAAGCCGCTGATTCTCCTTAACGGAGCCTGACAGCTCAGCCCGAACGCCTTTCAGCTCTTCTCCAAGCTGGGCATGGGCATCCTGGAGCTTGTTCCTTTCATGCTGCACCTTATGCAGCACCCTCTCACCGGCCTTTAGTTGGCGCAGAAGTTCTTGTCTGTCCGGATCTTGTCCGGCAGCACCTGCAACGTCATTTTTTAGACTTGCACAAAGGCCAAACGCTACTTATCTTTCTAAAATAATGCGTTACCAGGAGAGGTCCCTGTGTTTCCTCCTGCGCCAGAGAGTGCGGCCTCAAGTTGGGCCTTGCACTCTTGCAGCTCCTGAGACAGTTGGGTATTCTTCTCGGTAAGATCCTACGTTTCATATGATCCTTAAATCAGTTAATATAACTACTTTAAGTCTCGGGGGCTACTGGCATATACAACTATTAAACTCTCTTACCCGTATGTCTTTTACATACTGCTCCGTGGCTCTGGTAAAACCATCTTGAGCAGCACGAAGGTGCGCGTCCCCCGCGTTAAAGGCATTCAACACCTCGGGGGAGAAGCACCCGTCACGAAATACTGTCCGGCGGCGCCTGTGATTCAGGGCACTCTCCACCTCAGACTTGGTGGCGGACAGTCTGTCGGCATCCTCCGTCGGAGGAATGTCCGGCTCGCGCCTTGCGCTCGCCTCCCCTCCAGACCAGGTGCTGGAGCCTGGCTGGTAGAGGTTGGATTGGCAACCTCCACGCCCGCAGTCCGGCGGATGCTTTTTTCCCTACAAAAGTCATGAGCACTCAAACGCTTCCTAGGAACATTGCTCTAAATAATGAATTGTGAGCTACACCTTTGCGGCGATGTTTCAGTCCGCGCCGTGCTCCTCTTCCGCCTGCTAGTCCGGACTGGCCTTTGTTGGCCAGCCACCGCGGGCTCGGCTTCTCGCCCTAGGGGCGCCTCCTGTACAACGCCATCATATACGGTGGTTAGAAATAAGCAAGGAAGGAATGACGGTGTCAGGACTTCGATCGCAATCACCTGGGAAGCCGGATATAGTCCGGGATAGTCGGCCATGATGGCGACTAAAGCATTGTCCATGCTGAGCTGGTGGAACACCCCGTCGATCAGCTCCACCATTATGTCCGGATCCTCTTCGGAGGCCGGATCCCGGGATCTCTCTGGATCCTCGGGTTGCGGAGCTGGACTTAGCATGTCCTCCACGATCCAGCGCAACTCCTGCGTCGAAAGAAGAACACAATATGAGAAACTTAAGTTTCAAAAAAGCATGGGTCGGGTATGCAGAGTGTTCGCTTACCCAAGGCCGGGGATTATTCATGGAGAACCCATTTAACGGGTTCGTCCGAAGGAAATCCTCCTTCTCCCCCTTATACAGGCCGGACAGGATTGTCACCAGATCTTCGACCGAATCCGTCCCTTTGCAGCCATGACGGGTGGCATCGTCCTCCCCGTTGAAGTCCCACATGGGGTGGCCCCGTATTGTAGTGGCTGCACCCCCCGCATAATGCATGTTGCCATGACTCCAATCATGGTCAACCCGGCATGGGCCAGTAACCTTATTCGGCCCGTCAAATAATGGACGCCCTTGTCTTCCTCCAGTTGGGGGCTCCGCGGACGCCAACTAAGGCGTTTCTTCAGAGGAGCATTGCTGAACTCCGGGAGGCCGATCCGAAAAGGGTCCGGCAGCGGAGCGTCTTCTATATAAAACCATTCCAAAGGCCAGTCTTCGGACGCCTTCTTAGGGGTTCCGAATGGATATCCGGTCCCGGCAATGCGCCATATTTCGGCGCCGCCCACTTGATATATGGACCCCTCGTGAGAATGGGGTACAAGGCAGAACAACCTCTTCCACAGCGCGAAATGGGGCTCGACACCCAGGAATAGCTCGCAAAGAGCTACGTAACCCGCAATATGCAGGATTGAGGCGGGCGTGAGGTGATGAAGCTGGAGTCCGTAGAACTCCAGGAGCCCGCGGAGGAATGGATGTACAGGAAATCCGAGCCCCCTTATCAGATAGGGGACGAAGCACACCCGCTCCCCTTTGTTGGGATTTGGGGTAACCTCCGCTTGCTTCCCACCTTTGTAGGTGGCCAGCCCGGCTCGAACCGGAACCATGAAGGCCGGAGGGAGATATCCCCCCGCTTGGAGCTTCACCAGCTCGTTGTGCGGAACAGAGCATCTCCTCCAATCTCCTGGCAAAGGGCTGGGAGCGCGAGAAGAGGAGCCGCGTTGACGGTCCATGATGGAATGGATTCTTGGTCGAAAGCGCTCCGATGAGTGTTCGCGGGAGGAAGATGGTGATTTGGATCTGGGTTCTTGCCTCCCTTATAGGCAGATTATTCGCACAACTAGGGGGTAAAACATAAAAGACACCCTGGCTTTTCACATTCGCACGACGCGTGGAAGAAGGCCATTATTGGGCGTGGAAGCCAAGACACGCAACACTGATGAGGAAGCCGGACATTGTTCGGCAGGTACGTAGAACTTGAAGGAGAACCCGCCTTGCAACGCCGAAGACTACACACATGCTGGACTTATCGTCATTGAAGCCTGGTTCGGGGGCTACTGAGGGAGTCCCGGATTAGGGGGTGTCCGGATAGCCGGACTACAATCATCGGCCGGACTCCAAGACTATGAAGGTACAAGATTGAAGACTTCGTCCCGTGTCCGGATGGGACTTTCCTTGGCGTGGAAGGCAAGCTTGGCGATACGGATATGTAGAACTCCTACCATTGTAACCGACTCTATGTAACCCTAGCCCTCTCCGGTGTCTATATAAACTAGATGGCTCTAGTCCGTAGGACACAACAACAACAACCATTACAATCATACCATAGGCTAGCTTCTAGGGTTTAGCCTCCTTGATCTCATGGTAGATCCACTCTTGTAAACATCCACAATATCAATATCAATCAAGCAGGACGTAGGGTTTTACCTCAATCAAGAGGGCCCGAACCTGGGTAAAACATCGTGTCCCTCGTCTCCTGTTACCATCCGCCTAGACGCACAATTCGGGACCCCCTACCCGAGATCCGCCGGTTTTGACACCGACAGCCCACCTACTGGGCCAGAGCGGCCTGCATACGACTAGAAACCCAACCTATAGTTGGGCCAGGATGCAGGCCCGCAAGCCCAGTAGGCCCACAGGCAGAGTAGGAGAGGTAGGCCCAGAAGGCCTGCTTTTGAGAGGAGCTCAATGCAGTGCCCGGGCCGGGGCTTATAAACTGGTCTCGGCGCTCCTCAACTAGCGAGGTGGGACTAAACTTCTGCACCCCTCGCATGGCAGCACCCCCCTTTAGTGTCGGGTCGTAGAACCAACCGGTACTAAAGAGGTGTCTTTAGTACCGGTTGGTGCCACCACTCGGCACTAAAGGGGTGCGCCTCCCGCCGCTTCGCCTGGCCAAAATAGACTTTTAGTACCGGTTGGTGGCTTCAACCGATACTAAAGGCATGTTCTATATAAGAAAACACTTAAAAAATCAGTTTCTCATCTCTCCCTCTGCTTCTTTCTCCTCTACCCCATCGCCGCCGCCCCCATCGCCTTCCGTGTCGCTGTCCGTCGACGTCCCCGTCGCCGGCCCGGCCGTCCGCGTCCCCGTCATCCCCGTCGTCCTCGTCGCCACGCCCCGTCCCGTCGCCACGCCCCGTGCCCCGTCGTCCCGTCGTCCCCGCCCGACCCGTCCCCGTCCCCGTCGTCGCCGCCCCGTCCCCATCCCCGTCGTCACCGCCCGTCTCCGTCCCCGTCGCCGCCCCCCGTTGCCGCGCCTCGCCGGTGAGCTCCTGCCCCGGCCGCCATGTCCACACACACACACACACCCATTATTTTTTAGTTTTTTAGTTATAAATTTTAGTTATAGAAATTTTTCTGTTTTTTAGTTATAGAAATATCTATAGAAATGTTAGAAATTTTTCTATTTTTTAGTTATAGAAATATTAGAAATGTTATAGAAATGTTATAAATTTTTCTGTTTTTTAGTTATAGAAATATTTATAGAAATGTTAGCAATTTTTCTATTTTTTAGTTATAGAAATATTAGAAATGTTATAGAAATGTTAGTTATATATATAGAAATGTTAGAAATTTTAGAATTAATTTTAGCTAGATGAATTAGATTAATGTCAAATTGTTAAAATTTGATATAGAATTTTAGTTATCACAATCCAATCATTTAAAAAATGTTACTTTTTGCGGGCATATAGTATTTGTTCTGGACGATGCCCGGCCCGCATCCTCACCGTCGACCCGTTCGCGACGACGTCCGGCTGACCCATGTCCGGGACTGGACTCCGCCGGGCTGGCACTGGGAGGTGCTATCTGGAGGGGTGCGCCGCTTGGTGAGGAACCCGGCCTCGGGTCCCGTCGTCGACTCTGATCTCCTTTGGTGGCGTTCGCGTGGGCCACATTCGGTGCAGAGGGAGCCGGCCCCGCCGGAGGTGGTGCGTCACCATGTCAGGGAGGAGGATGAGCACGTCTGTCGGTGTCAAAACCGGCGGATTTCGGGTAGGGGGTCCCGAACTGTGCGTCTAGGCGGATGGTAACAGGAGACAAGGGACACGATGTTTTTACCCAGGTTCGGGCCCTCTCGATGGAGGTAAAACCCTACTCCTGCTTGATTGATATTGATGATATGGGTAGTACAAGAGTGGATCTACCACGAGATCAAGGAGGCTAAACCCTAGAAGCTAGCCTATGGTATGGTTGTTGTAATGGTTGTTGTCCTACGGACTAAAACCCTCCGGTTTATATAGACACCGGAGAGGGCTAGGGTTACACAGAGTCGGTTACAGTGGTACGAGATCTACATATCCGTATCGCCAAGCTTGCCTTCCACGCCAAGGAAAGTCCCATCCGGACACGGGATGAAGTCTTCAATCTTGTATCTTCATAGTCTTGGAGTCCGACTGACGATGATAGTCCGGCTGTCCGGACACCCCCTAGTCCAGGACTCCCTCAACGTCCGTCGCTACATGGCTGCTATGGATGTCAGGTTCTCCAATACCTAGTAGGTTCTTTGGGCAGATGACCGGAGATATGATCCTGTGATGGTTCCTTCTCTTTGGGTGTCCACCGCCCGCGCCCCAGGAACCGCGAGTGGCCTAGATTCTTCTGTAGTATTCGATCTTTATTAGGTACCTAGCCAGTGATGTATTCGATATATAATATTCGAGACGATGTATTCGAGATTATATATATTATCCGAGACGATGTATTCGAGATTATATATTATTTGAGACGATGCATATTATGTACTATATGATTCAGGTTTTCCTTATTGATTGCATCCATGCATTGTAATTTGAATATTAAATTGTTTTATATTTCTTCTGTATTAGTTAAAAGCTATGGCGGACAATACCGGCAGAGAGGGAGAAGATGCCATGTTCGAGATCATACGCAGCCCTAACAGGACAGATGATCTGAATGAAGCAGATTACGACGGCTCCCAATATCTGAACAATACCGGGGAGGGTGATAATAAGATATTCGATCTCGACGACCGAGCTGATGAAGTCATGAAATATGATTATGATTACGATGATGCAGACAATGATTATGATGACACAGACAATGTTGATCTTGAAATAACAAAGACTACTGGCGAGGTATATTTATATAAGCAGGCATCTGGTGATCATCACATGTTTTTTTATTTGAAGATATATTAACGAATTGATCTTTCTTCTTTTCAGCCCTCTGGATCGAGCAATCTGCTTCTACAGACAGCAGGACAAAGCGAGGCCTGGGAAAAAAGTTAAAGGAGGGTGTAAAGTACAACATCGATTCCATCAAAGCTAGTGGCGAATCCCTCATGCCTAATAACATTGTGAACAAGTTCGTTCGTCAGTGCGGAGTTCTTGTGAAGGACCAACTCCCGACCTCCATTCAAGAATGGAAAGAGCCAAAAACTAAACGTCCAGATGTTACTTGGGTCGACGACAGAGCAAAACAAAAGCTTTGGGAATCTCTGATGGAAAATTTCACCCTACCAGATTATTTCACTGATGCAGATGTGCAGAAAGTCAAGGACGCTGCTCTTAAGAAGATGGCAATTGCATTCAACACCCACAAGAAAACTGTATGGGCCAACTACCTCACTGCAGAAAGGAAGACTCCAGAATTCAAGGGAACACTGGAGAAGCAAAGAGAACACTGGCCCGCTTTCGTGAAATTCAAGGAATCAGAATTATCTAAGGAACGGTCGAGAAAAAAGAAGGCCAATGCCACAAAAAAGACGTAGTTCCATAGGCTGGGGCCAGGTGGCTACGCGGTGGCAATGCCTAAGTGGGATAAGTCTGAGAAAGAGATGGAGGATGCAGGGGTCACTCCGGTTACTAGGAGCTGGCCCCCCAGGTGCAGAACTTGGTTCTATGCGCATGGGGGGCATTGGACCCGAAGACAGGCCTGGTTTCGAAGAAGGCAAGTCTAAAAGGAGCTAAACAAAAGATACTTGACGCAATAGATGATGCTCGAAAGGGGGTGTTCACGCCCAACAGAGAGAACGACGAGCTTACGCGCGCCCTGGGAAATCCTGAACACCCGGGAAGAACACGAGGCAAGGGCGTTATTCCCTGGTATGAGGGCTTTTCGAAATGGAACGACGACTACAGGACCCGTGCAAGAAAGAAGATGGAGGAGGAGAAGAAGAGGAAGCTGGAGGAGGAGGAGAGGAAGCAGGACACGGAACGCCTTAAAGGCCTTGAAGCAAGGCACACGGACTTGGCACTCAAATTCCAGCAGCAGCAGCAGATCGACTCACTTAGCCAAGAAAGGGGGTCTCAGCAGCGGCAGCAGCAAGCGGATGATCGTCCAACATTAGATAGCACCGTCCCATCCATGCCGAGAAGCAGCGTTGGTTCCGCCCCAGGCGACGCACTGCTGGATACATACCCTGTGGATGACATCATAGAGAACACTAACTGTGAGCTACACTTCAAAATGAAGAACATATCCATGAAGGTGGCGGACCCGTTGCTTTTACAATTACCCCCGAAGCAACCTTCCATTGCACCCCGATTCCAGCGGGCTATGCACGTGTCTTGGTTGATGAGGTGGTGGACCCATATTCGGGGCTACAGCTTGACATTCCTGGAGGTGAGGACGAGCACACACTAGGAGAGGCCATACATCGTATCATCCTATGGAGAAAGGGTTGCATCATCTTTCGAAGTCCACCGACACCGCGTCTACCGACTCCTCCTCGAAGTCCGCCACCGAGTCAGCAGTCTCCCGCTCCTCCAAGTCCACGAACACATGAGCCGACTCCTCCTCGAAGTTCGCCACCGTGTCAGTAGACTCCCGCTCCTCCAAGTCCATGAACTCGTGAGCAGACTCCTGCTACAAGTCCGGCACAGCGTCAGGCCACTCCTCCTGTTTCAAGTCCGACACCGTGTTAGGCCACACCTCCTACTTCAACTCCGGCACAGCGTCAGGCCACTCCTCCTGCTCCAACTCAGCCACGTCAGCCGCCTCCGCCGCCTCAGCAATCATAGAAGAGAAACGCCACAGCTATGGTGCTTAGCGGTACGAGTTGAGGTAGTACAGGAAGCACAGGCGGAGACAAGCGATATAAATATGGTCCAAGCCTTGCTCCTCTTCCTCAAAGGCCTTACGACATGACCGAGGAGCAAAACGATGCCATAGTGAAGGCCCAACTAGACGCCCATTTTGGACCGAAACCGGCACCGCCGCTGAGGGAGAAAGTGCCTGAGGAAAAGATTGACCACTTCATTCGTATGGCTAGACCACCAGCTCCCAAGCCTGTTGACTCAGACTATGAGCGCCAAATCAGGAAGGCACATTGAGAACGAGTACAGAGATTGAAAGAAGCGAGCTCGAGCTCGAGCCAACAAGCAGCTGTCAAAAAATGCGAGAAAACCGTTCCCCAGTTGGGAGAACAGGCGGCGCAATCAATCCCCCCGCTTGTTGTGCCAACAACACATGAGAGTACGCGCGCCCAATACTATTGTGGGCAAACCGTTAACGTTCCCCAGCTGGGCGATGTGGTAATAACCGAGGAGCATATAATGCAGGCTGAAATGCTCAAGATCACTGTTGGACAACTCCTCGAGATCGAGCCCATGTCTCCGCTTAAAGAGGAGGAAATAAAACGGAAATATGTCCGGGGCCAACCTTTGGTCAAGCCAGACGAGGTGAAGAAGCTCCCAATGAGAATGTATGAATTGCATCAATGGTACATGAACATTACCAAGATTTCCAATCGAGAGTCCCTCATGGTGAATGTCAAGAAGGATCATTACTCCCATGAGAAAGCTGTGTTCGTTGAGTATTCAGAACTATCTCAGTTATACAATCAAGACGCACTCGACAAATCTATCGTCAGTTGCTATTGTCTGTAAGTAATTTATTTCTGTAATTTAAGTCTCAAGCTAGCTGTAGTGATCATTTTGATCAATCATTACCTGTAATTATCCTCACTATATTCTTTTCTGTGGTATGATATGTCGGATGAAGATGTATGAAATGAAAAAATCTGGACGCTATGGCATTGGGTTCATTGACCCAAATACCATTAATGAGTACATATGGAATATTCCAAGTTGTCGAGAAAGTTTAGAGGAAAGCATGCTAGAGTTCTTGAAGCGCCTCAATAGCAATGAAGATATACTACTTCCTTACAACTTCCTGTGAGTCACACTGTCTTGTACTACAAATTCTGTTTTTGCTTACTAGCTAGCTAGATGTTAATAATTAAGTGTATAGGGTTTACGGTAGTTGATTAGTGTTATGCACATGCCCGCTTAATTAAGACATGCAAACGTGTGCGCATGCAGTTTCCACTGGATCTTGTTAGACATTAAAGTTGAAGAAGGAAAAGTTGAAGTACTGGACCCACTACTTAAAAAAGAAAGTGTCTACACCATCTTGTTTGGGATAGTCAACAGGTAATTTTAATCATTATTAACTATATATCGGCCTATTTAGTTCGTCATTTCCTGATATGAACTATTTAATAACTCCTTTATTAATTTTCTTTGCCGGCGGGCAGGGCTTGGGCAAAGTTCATCAAGGTGACTTCAAGCAAATGGGCAGAAAAGCTGTTTTGGTATCGACCAAAGGTAAGTAATTAAGTAGTACTATCTAGCTATCTAGCTAGCTACCATCTCATTAATTCTTGTTTCAATACCATTAATTAATTATCATGCTTAATTAATCATTATCTGATTCAATTCCATTCTCGTAAAGGCCCTGAAGCAGGCGTCGGGGACTGATCTGTGTGCGTACTACGTTTGCGAGAACATTCGCATGAAGGCGTCCGAAAGGAGCAGATCTCAAAGACAGGACTAGGTACGTTTGTCAGAACACTATTCACAAATTTTTACACTATTATCGATATCTAGTCACACAACTAACACACATGCATGCATATTGATCTCCTTCTTAACAGTTCAGAGAGGTGCGGGAGCAGCTCCTACCAGAGGAGCGCATACTAGCACTTCAAGAGGAAATAGCGGGATTTTTGCTCGACCAGGTCATAGATCCCAAAGGAGAATACTATTACCCGCTACCGCCCCCATGAACCACTTGTCATCGTGCTCCGAAGGCACCAAGGCAACATGTAGGAGAAATTGTATATATATATATATATATACATGTGTATGTGTGAATAGTTAATGGTGTTGGTTGTGAGACATTAGATGATATATTTATATATATATATATGCGGTTCTACGAGAAAATCTATTTATATATATATATATGCATAACATGTACAATATGTAGTATTGTAAAATACCAGCAAACAAAAAAGAATTAAATGGAAAACACAAAATTAATGGAAAAATAAAACCAACCCCCCCCCCCCAAACATTTAGTACCAGTTGGTGTTATCAACCGGTACTAATGGTCTACCAGCACCCGGGCCTGGCTCGTGCCACGTGGTGGCACTTTAGCGCCGGTTTGTGCCGAATCGGTAGTAAGGGGAGGGGGGCCTTTAGTCTCCACTCTTTAGTGCCGGTTGTAGAACCGGCACTAAAGGCCCTTATGAACTGGTGCTCTAGCCCTGTTCTGCACTAGTGGCGGAGAAAATTAGATGGGCGAACCAATAGATAATTATGTAGCTGTACTTGGCTGGCAATGGTTCACAGGGATATTCCTTACTTATATTTACTTGATATTTTATCTTAATATTCACTGGACACAATTCTCTCATGGTTGCAATGTTTTTTCCTAAGTTCACTCCAATTGGGTTGGCATTCATGCTCAGTTGGCATTCATGATTTATTTCTTTTAATCAATTTACTAATCATATCAAGAAAATAAATATAACTACTTGAGAATAAAGGAAAAATGAGAATAAAGGATGGTTGTTGTAGTAGAATGGTATTTTTGCTTAGGCGCAATTATACTTATGGAGTAGTAAATAACGTGTCATGTCATTCTTCAAGTATGCACATAGCATTGTTAATGTAGGAGCAGATTTCTCATCCTTAAGAAACATGAACTTGCTTAATAGCCAATTTAGCGGTGTATTACCAGTTCCATGATGTCAACTCTAATGCCTCCGTTTACACTCCTTGATGTCATTTCTAGTGTGCAATCATATGACATGTCTCATGTAAATGAGTATGGGCTGCTGTGAATTTTTTAATCTACAATTGATCTAGTGTTTTTTTACATGGTAGCTTAATATCCTCCTTTTCTAATATGCAAACTTCTAATATGTGAGGTGCGGTTCGGCTTAGGCCGCTCCTGCTCGTCGGTTGTCTGGTCCAGCGTCACTTAACCGTTGCGACCTGGCTGGTTTGGTTCAGCTTCGAGCTGCCCACCGAGAAGTGGCACTACAAAAAAAAAGACACATCCGTGACATTTTGGGCCGAACGAAAATCTTTTCTGTCATACTTATGACACTTTTATGACGATAATGATGACAAAACCCGATATCATCATAAATGTGGTGGGGTCCTACTTCTATGACAAAAAATCATGACAAAAAATGAGCTTTTCATCCTGGGCGGGCCGGAGACGCAGCTGCATGACATTCTTTGGGCCGTCCATGACGGAAAAAACCGTGGTAGAAGCGAGGGCGAGGAAAATATCGGGGTGTTCCCGGTGACGGTGGGTGGTCGGGGCCGAGCGATGCGTGTTTCTCTCGTACACGCACGCGCGTGGGTGCGAGGCGTTGGGCTCTAACTGAACCCAAGCGAGGCGTTGGGCTCTAGCTGAACCCGAGCGATTGCACTGCAGGCTACGCGTTACTGAACCCGAGCGATCGATCGCTGGCTGTTAACTGAACCCGATCAAGCGATTCCTTCGCTACTGCTGCTAACTGAAGTCGATCGATGCTGTCTCTGGATGAACAGTGAGTGTTACTGGGGGGGTTTGGATGAACAGTTCCCGATGGGGGTGGATGAACAGGACCCCGTGGCGTTGCCTCTGGATGAACAGTGAGCGTTGCTAGGGGGTTTGGATGAACAGTTCCCGGTGGGGGTGGATGAACAGGACCCCGATAGTTCGAGCCGGTTGGGGCTGGATGAACAAGACCCCGTGGAGGGCAGGATGAACAGGACCACCCCGTGGAGGGCAGGATGAACAGTAGACGGTGGAGGGCTGGATGAACAGTAGCCCGTGGAGGTGTGGTTGAACAAGAGCCCGTGGAGAGGGCTGTTTGAACAGTAGCCGGTGGAGTAGCACACGGTGGAGGCTGGATGAACAGGAGCCCGTGGATGAACAGTCGCAGGTGGAGGCTGGAGGAGGTCGATGGTGGATGAACAGTAGCCCATGGAGGCTGGAGGGGGTCGACGGTGGAGATGAACAATATCCCGTGGAGTCCCTGTTTTGCGGTACATCACACCCCTCCCGATGAACAGGACCCCCGTTTCGACCGTAGCGCTCCAACACAAGTCTGTTTCCTCCGTTTTGCGGTACGCCACACCCCTCCCGATCAACAGGACCCCCGTTTCGATCGTAGGAGGTCAGTTTCCTCCGTTTTGCGGTACGCCAGACCCCTCCCGATGAACAGGATCCCATTTCGAACGTGGTCGGTCGAACACAAGGCCGTTTCCTCCGTTCTGCGGTACGCCAGGCCTCGTTTCCATCGGCTGTTCCGTCCAAGCCGGTTGGCTCCCACGCGTTCCGTTTCCTCCCGATGAACACGACGTATTCCGTTGCCTCCCCATGAACACGACGACGACGTTGTTTCTCCATTCCGACCCAACCATGTACACGAGCCCTGGCCGTACGTACGCGCGAGTAGGCGTTCGAGACCCTGTCCGTATGTACGTATGTGTCCGTATTTACTTTCTTGCACGCTGGCCGCTATACGTACGTGTACATGCTACGTGTGCGCCTGATACGTCTCCAACGTATCTATAAATTTTTATTGCTCCATGCTACTTTATCTACTGTTTTGGACTATATTGGGCTTTATTTTACACTTTTATATTATTTTTGGGAGTAACCTATTAACCGGAGGCCCAGCCCAGAATTGCTGTTTTTTTGCCTATTTCAGTGTTTCGAAGAAACGGAATATCAAACGGAGTCCAAACGGAATGAAACCTTCGGGAACGTGATTTTCTCACTGAACGTGATCCAAGAGACTTGGACCCTACTCCAAGAAGTAACAGAGGCGGTCACGAGGGTGGGGGGCGCCCCCTAGGGCGCGCCCCCTGCCTCGTGGGCCCCCTGTTGCTCCACCGACGTACTCCTTCCTCCTATATATGTTGGAAATATGCCCTAGAGGCAATAATAAAATGGTTATTATTATATTTCTTTGTTCATGATAATTGTCTATTATTCATGCTATAATTGTCTTGTCCGGATATCGTAATACATGTGTGAATACATAGACCACAACATGTCCCTAGTGAGCCTCTAGTTGAGTAGCTCGTTGATCAACAGATAGTCATGGTTTCCTGACTATGGACATTGGATGTCATTGATAATGGGATCACGTCATTAGGAGAATGATGTGATGGACAAGACCCAATCCTAAGAATAGCACAAGATCGTGTAGTTCGTTTTGCTAGAGCTTTTCCAAATGTCAAGTATCATTTCCTTAGACCATGAGATTGTGAAAATCATACCGTAGGAGTGCTTTGGGTGTGCCAAACGTCACAACGTAACTGGGTGGCTATAAAGGTGCACTAAGGGTATCTCCAAAAGTGTCTGTTGGGTTGGCACGAATCGAGACTGGGATTTGTCACTCCGTATGACAGAGAGGTATCTCTGGGCCCACTCGGTAATGCATCATCATAATGAGCTCAATGTGATCAAGTGGTTGATCACGGGATCATGCATTACGGTACGAGTAAAGTGACTTGCCGGTAACGAGATTGAACGAGGTATTGGGATACCAACGATCGAGTCTCGGGCAAGTAACGTACCGATTGACAAAGGGAATTGTATACGGGATTGATTGAATCCTCGACATCGTGGTTCATCCGATGAGATCATCGAGGAGCATGTGGGAGCCAACATGGGTATCCAGATCCCGCTGTTGGTTATTGACCAGAGAGTCGTCTCGGTCATGTTTGCATGTCTCCCGAACCCGTAGGGTCTACACACTTAAGGTTCGGTGACGCTAGGGTTGTAGAGATATTAGTATGCGGTAACCCGAAAGTTGTTCGGAGTCCCAGATGAGATCCCGGACATCACGAGGAGTTCCAGAATGGTTCGGAGGTAAAGATTTATATATAGGAAGTCAAGTTTCGGCCATCCGGAAAGTTTCAGGGGTCACCGGTATTGTACCGGGACCACCGGAAGGGTCCCGGGGGTCCACCGGGTGGGGCCACCTATCCCGGAGGGGCCCATGGGCTGAAGTGGGGAGGGGAACCAGCCCCTAGTGGGCTGGTGCGCGCCCCTTGGGCCTCCCCCTGCGCCTAGGGCAGGAAACCCTAGGGGTGGGGGGCGCCCCCCTTGGCTTGGGGGGCAAGCCACCCCCTTGGCCGCCCCCTCTTGGAGATCAGATCTCCTAGGGCCGGTGCCCCCCCAGGGGGCCTATATATAGTGGGGGGAGGGAGGGCAGCCGCACCCTAGCTCCTGGCGCCTCCCTCTCCCTCTCCAACACCTCCTCCTCTCCGTAGAGCTTGGCAAAGCCCTGCCGAGATCCTCGCTGCATCCACCAGCACACTGTCGTGCTGCTGGATCTCCATCAACCTCTCCTCCCCCCTTGCTAGATCAAGAAGGAGGAGACGTCTTCCCCAACCGTACGTGTGTTGAACGCGGAGGTGCCGTTCGTTCGGCGCTCGGTCATCGGTGATTTGGATCACGACGAGTACGACTCCATCAACCCCGTTCTCTTGAACGCTTCCTCTCGCGATCTACAAGGGTATGTAGATGCACTCCTTTTCCCCTCGTTGCTAGATAACTCCATAGATTGATCTTGGTGATGCATAGAATTTTTTTGATTTCTGCTACGTTCCCCAATAGTGGCATCATGAGCTAGGTCTATGCGCAGTTACTATGCACGAGTAGAACACAAAGCAGTTGTGGGCGTCGATGTTGTCAATTTTCTTGCCACTACTAGTCTTATCTTGCTTCGGCGGCATCGTGGGATGAAGCGGCCCGGACCGACCTTACACGTACGCTTACGTGAGACAGGTTCCACCGACTGACATGCACTAGTTGCATAAGGTGGCTAGCGGGTGTTTGTCTCTCCCACTTTAGTTCGAGCGGATTCGATGAAAAGGGTCCTTATGAAGGGTAAATAGAAATTGGCATATCACGTTGTGGTTTTATGTAGGTAAGAAACGTTCTTGCTAGAAACCTATAACAGCCACGTAAAAACATGCAACAACAATTAGAGGACGTCTACTTGTTTTTGCAGCAAGTGCTTTGTGATGTGATATGGCCAAAGGATGTGATGAATGATATATGTGATGTATGAGATGATCATGTTCTTGTAATAGGAATCACGACTTGCATGTCGATGAGTATGACAACCGACAGGAGCCATAGGAGTTGTCTTTATTTTTTGTATGACCTGCGTGTCATTGAATAACACCATGTAAATTACTTTACTTTATTGCTAAATGCGTTAGCCATAGAAGTAGAAGTAATCGTTGGCGTGACAACTTCAGGAAGACACGATGATGGAGATCATGGTGTCATGCCGGTGACGAAGATGATCATGGCACCCCGAAGATGAAGATCAAAGGAGCAATATGATATTGGCCATATCATGTCACTATTTGATTGCATGTGATGTTTATCATGTTTTGATTCTTATTTGCTTAGAATGACGGTAGTAAATAAGATGATCCCTTATAATAATTTCAAGAAAGTGTTCCCCCTATCTGTGCACCATTGCGAAGGTTTGTTGTTTCGAAGCACCACGTGATGATTGGGTGTGATAGATTCTAACGTTTGAATACAACGGGTGTAAGCCAGATTTACACCCGCAATACACTTAGGTTGACTTGACGAGCCTAGCATGTACAGACATGGCCTCGGAACACAGAAGACCGAAAGGTCGAGCATGAGTCGTATAGAAGATACGATCAACATAAAGATGTTCACCGACATTGACTAGTCCGTCTCACGTGATGATCGGACATGGCCTAGTTGACTCGGATCATGTTTCACTTAGATGACTAGAGGGATGTCTATCTGAGTGGGATTTCATTGAATAATTTGATTAGATGAACTTAATTATCATGAACTTAGTCTAAAATCTTTACAATATGTCTTGTAGATCAAATGGCCCACGCTAATGTTGCCCTCAACTTCAACGCGTTCCCAGAGAAAACCAAGCTGAAAGATGATGGCAGCAACTATACGGACTGGGTCCGGAACCTGAGGATCATCCCCATAGCTGACAAGAAAGATTATGTCCTAGAAGCACCGCTAGGTGAAGCACCCATCCCAGAGAACCAAGACGTTATGAACGCTTGGCAGTCTCGTGCTGATGATTACTCCCTCGTTCAGTGCGGCATGCTTTACAGCTTAGAACCAGGGCTCCAAAAGAGTTTTGAGCAACACGAAGCATATGAGATGTTCGAAGAGCTGAAAATGGTTTTCCAAGCTCATGCCCGGGTCGAGAGATATGAAGTCTCCGACAAGTTCTTCAGCTGTAAGATGGAGGAAAATAGTTCTGTCAGTGAGCACATACTCAAAATGTCTGGGTTGCACAACCGCTTGACTTAGTTGGGAGTTAATCTCCCGGATGACGCGGTCATTGACAGGATCCTTCAGTCGCTTCCACCGAGCTACAAGAGCTTTGTGATGAACTTCAATATGCAGGGGATGGAAAAGACCATTCCTGAGGTATATTCAATGCTGAAATCAGCAGAGGTGGAGATCAAAAAGGAACATCAAGTGTTGATGGTGAATAAAACCACTAAGTTTAAGAAAGGCAAGGGTAAGAAGAACTTCAAGAAGGACGGCAAGGGAGTTGCCGCGCCTGGTAAGCCAGTTCCCGGGAAGAAGCCAAAGAATGGACCCAAGCCTGAGACTGAGTGCTTTTATTGCAAGGGAAGTGGTCACTGGAAGCGGAACTGCCCCAAATACTTACCGGACAAGAAGGCCGGCAACACTAAAGGTATATGTGATATACATGTAATTGATTTGTACCTTACCAGTACTCGTAGTAGCTCGTGGGTATTTGATACCGGTGCGGTTGCTCATATTTGTAACTCAAAGCAGGAGCTGCGGAATAAGCGGAGACTGGCGAAGGACGAGGTGATGATGCGCGTCGGGAATGGTTCCAA
The DNA here is from genome assembly GCF_002162155.2 of Triticum dicoccoides. Taxonomy (NCBI): domain Eukaryota; kingdom Viridiplantae; phylum Streptophyta; class Magnoliopsida; order Poales; family Poaceae; genus Triticum; species Triticum dicoccoides. Next base: position 20,700,099 of record NC_041389.1, on the reverse strand, counting down.
GGTTGATGTGATCGCCGTCAGCATGCTGCCTCTACATTTACCTACGGGATTAGTTTTAAACCTCAATAATTGTTATTTAGTGCCAACTTTGAGCATGAACAGTGTATCAGGATCTCCTTTAATTCGAGATGGTTACTCATTTAAATCCGAGAATAATGGTTGTTCTATTTATATGAGAGATATGTTTTATGGTCATGCCCCGCTGGTGAATGGTTTATTCTTAATGAATCTCGAGCGTAATGTTACACATATTCATAGTGTGAATACCAAAAGATGTAAAGGTTATAACGATAGTCCCACATACTTGTGGCACTGCCGCCTTGGTCACATTGGTGTCAAGCGCATGAAGAAGCTCCATGCTGATGGACTTTTAGAGTCTCTCGATTATGAATCATTTGACACATGCGAACCATGCCTTATGGGCAGAATGACCAAGTCTCCGTTCTCCGGAACAATGGAGCGAGCAACCAACTTGTTGGAAATCATACATACCGATGTGTGTGGTCCGATGAGCGTTGAGGCTCGTGGAGGATATCGTTATGTTCTCACTCTCACTGATGACTTGAGTAGATATGGATATGTCTACTTAATGAAACACAAGACTGAGACCTTTGAAAAGTTCAAGGAATTTCAGAGTGAGGTTGAGAATCAACGTGACAGGAAAATAAAGTTCTTACGATCAGATCGTGGGGGAGAATATTTGAGTCACGAATTTGGTACGCACTTAAGGAAATGTGGAATCGTTTCACAACTCACGCCGCCTGGAACACCTCAGCGTAATGGTGTGTCCGAACATCGTAATCGCACTCTATTGGATATGGTGCGATCCATGATGTCACTCACCAATTTACCGCTATCATTTTGGGGATACGCTCTAGAGACAACCGCATTCACTTTAAATAGGGCTCCGTCGAAATCCGTTGAGACGACACCGTATGAATTATGGTTTGGGAAGAAACCTAAGCTGTCGTTTCTATAAGTTTGGGGATGCGATGCTTATTTCAAGAAACTTCAACCTGAAAAGCTCGAACCCAAGTCAGAAAAATGCGTCTTCATAGGATACCCTAAGGAAACCATTGGGTATACCTTCTACCTCAGATCCGAAGGCAAGATCTTTGTTGCCAAGAACGGGTCCTTTCTGGAGAAAGAGTTTCTCTCGAAAGAAGTAAGTGGGAGGAAAGTAGAGCTTGATGAAGTACTACCTCTTGAAACGGTAAGTAGCGCAGCTCAGGAAGATGTTCCTGTGGTGCCTGCACCGACTAGAGAGGAGCTTAATGATGATGATCAAGGTACTTCGGATCAAGCTCCTACTGAACTTCGTAGGTCCACAAGGACACGTTCTGCACCAGAGTGGTACGGTGATGACCCACAAGTACAGCGGATCTATCGTAGTCCTTTCGATAAGTAAGAGTGTCGAACCCAATGAGCAGGAGAAGGAAATGATAAGCGGTTTTCAGCAAGGTATTCTCTGCAAGTACTGAAATAAGTGATAACAGATAGTTTTGTGATAGGATAAATTGTAACGAGCAACAAGTAACAAGAGTAAATAAGGTGCAGCAAGGTGGCCCAATCCTTTTTGTAGCAAAGGATAAGCCGGAACAAACTCTTATAATAGGAAAAGCGCTCCCGAGGACACATGGGAATATCGTCAAGCTAGTTTTCATCACGTTCATATGATTCGCGTTCGGTACTTTGATAATTTGATATGTGGGTGGACCGGTGCTTGGGTGCTGTTCTTACTTGAACAAGCATCCCACTTATGATTAACCTCTATTGCAAGCATCCGCAACTACAACAAAAGTATTAAGGTAAACCTAACCATAGCATGAAACATATGGATCCAAATCAGCCCCTTACGAAGCAACGCATAAACTAGGGTTTAAGCTTCTGTCACTCTAGCAACCCATCATCTACTTATTACTTCCCAATGCCTTCCTCTAGGCCCAAATAATGGTGAAGTGTTATGTAGTCAACGTTCACATAACACCACTAGAGGTTAGACAACATACATCTCATCAAAATATCGAACGAATACCAAATTCACATGACTACTAATAGCAAGACTTCTCCCTTGTCCTCAGGAACAAACATAACTACTCACAAAGCATTTTCATGTTCATAATCAGAGGGGTAATAATATGCATAAAGGATCTGAACATATGATCTTCCACCAAGTAAACCAACTAGCATCAACTACAAGGAGTAATCAACACTACTAGCAACCTACTAGCACCAATCCCGGACTTAGAGACAAGAATTGGATACAAGAGATGAACTAGGGTTTGGAGATGAGATTGTGCTGGTGAAGATGTTGATGGAGATTGCCCTCTCCCGATGAGAGGAGCGTTGGTGATGATGATGACAATGATTTCCCCCTCCCGGAGGGAAGTGTCCCCGGCAGAACAGCTCTGCCGGAGCCCTAGATTGGTTCCGCCAAGGTTCCGCCTTGTGGCGGCGGAGTCTCGTCCCGAAAGGTTGCTTATGATTTTTTCTCATCGAAAGACTTCATATAGGAGAATATGGACGTCGGAGAGCCACCAGGGGGCCCATGAGGTAGGGGGCGCGCCCAGGGGGAGGGCGCGCCCCCCACCCTCGTGAGCAGGGTGTGGGCCCCCTGGCCTTCATCTTTGGCGATGATTTTTCTTTATTTATTTTAAGGTATTCATTAGAGTTTCAGGACTTTTGGAGTTGCGCATAATAGGCCTTCAATATTTGCTCCTTTTCCAGCCTAGAATTCCAGCTGCCGGCATTCTCCCTTTTCATGTAAACCTTGTAAAATAGGAGAGAATAGCCATAAGTATTGTGACATAACGTGAAATAACAGCCCATAATGCGATAAATATCGATATAAAAGCATGATGCAAAATGGACGTATCAGCTCCCCCAAGCTTAGACCTCGCTTGTCCTCAAGCGAAAAGCCGATAACAATATATATGTCCTCTTGTTTAGAGGTAGAGGCGTCGATAAAATAAAATACGGACATGAAGGCATCATGATTATTCTCATAACAGCAACATATATAGGTTTGTCATATGATTACTTATGTTCAAGTGATGATCCTTTCACAAAGCCAAAGTATGAATCTGAAACCTTATTGAGCATCAACAAATTATAACCTCAGCCATTGAAGCAATTGCAATTTATCATAACATCAGAAAGAGTCTATGTCAGAGCTTAAAAGCAAGTCCACATACTCAACTATCACTTAGTCCTTCATAATTGCTAACACTCACGCAATACTTGTGGTTACGGAGTTTTAACCGGACACAGAGAAAGATAGGGGTTTGTAGTTTTGCCCCACAACCTTTTACCTCAAGGGTAATGTCAACAATAATAATTCATGCTCCCCTACATCTAATTAGATATATATATCATGTTCTTTCCAACATGCTGAGCTTGCCAAAAGATATAATAAAAAGGGAAAGGTTAAGATCACCGTGACTCTTGCATAAGGTAGAGGATAATAATAAAAGATAGGCCCTTCGCAGAGGGAAGCAGAGGTTGTCATGCTCGTTTAGGGTTGATGCACAAAATCTTAATGCAAAAGAACATCACTTTATATTGCCCCTTGTATGTGAACCTTTATTATGCAGTCCGTCGCTTTTATTGCGTCCACAACAAGTTCGTACAAAGCTTATTTCTCTGCACTAATAAGTCATGCAAATTTAGAGAGCAATTTTTTATTGCTTGCACCGATGACAACTTACTTGAAGGATCTTACTCAATCCATAGGTAGATATGGTGGACTCTCATGGCAAAACCGGTTTAAGGGTATTTGGAAGCACAAGTAGTATCTCTACTTGGTGCTGAGAATTTGGCTAGCATGAGGGGGAAAGGCAAGCTCAACATGTTAGAGGATCCATGACAACATACTTTATCTCAGATATAAGAAAACATAACTCATTATGTTGTCTTCCTTGTCCAACATCAACTCTTTAGCATGTCATATTTTAATGTGTGCTCCCAATCATAGAAGATGTCAATGATAATATATCTATATGTGAAACCTTTCTTTCCTTATTACTTCCTATTAATTGCAACGATGACCAAAGCTATATTTGTCAACTCCCAACAACTTTTAATCATCATAGTCTTTCTATGTGAAGTCATTACTTTCACTAAGATCAATATGAACTATTTGATTCTTTTTATTCTTTTTCTTCTAATCACCCAAGATCATGGCAAAATACTCAAGCCCTTGACTCAACACTAAACTTTATTATATAGCTCACGGACTCGATTATAAAGAAGGATCATAAAGCAAAACTCAAAACCAGATCATGCCATGACTTTATTCTACTAAATCAATATACTACTAATAGGATCGAACTAAGAAAAACGGTAAAGATAGGAGTTGTGATGGTGATACAATACCAGGGCACCTCCCCCAAGCTTGGAAGTTGCCAAGGGGAGTGCCCATACCCATGTGATTATATCTCCTTTGTCGGTGAAGAAGGTGGTGATGATGACGGGGGATAATAGCACATCGAGCGTAGAAGCCCCTCCAACTTGCGAATAATGCCCTTGATCCCAGCAATATGATCCTTCAACAAAATATTCTCCTCTGTGAGATACTTGTTCTGTATAAGGGCTAACTCAATCATCTTGAAAGCTTCAATCTCTGTTGGAGTGAAAAGGTTAGGTAAAGGTTGATGGGTGTCTTCTTCTTTCACCACCGGGGCTTGGGCCTCAATGGCCTTCTTGATCTCTTCTGGTTCCTCTCTTTCCAACTCTATCTTCAATAGCCAAGCATCCTTGTCTTCGTTGTTGGAGGAGGGAGAAGTCATGGTGCTCTAAATCCGTAATGGAAACAACTCGAAACAAAGACAGAGGATATTTGCGTGATACGGGACTCAAAACCTTTGGGAGAATATATAATGAATTTTTACCGACCAAAATACGTATCGTGCAAGAAAATGGAGTCCGGAGGGAACACGAGGTGCTCACGAGGTAGGGGGCGCGCCCAGGGGGGTAGGGCGCGCCCTCCATCCTCGTGAAGGCCTCGTGTCCTTCCCGGACTGCCACTTATTTTTCTATTTTTCTAAATATTCCAAAACGGAGAAATATTGCCTTAAAATTGTTTTGGAGTCGGTTTACTTATCGTACCACATACCTATTCCTTTTTGGAGTCTGGAACATTCTGGAAAGTGTCCCTTATGTATTCCTCCGGGGTTACGGTTTCAATAGTATTGGTTTCAACATTTATGGGATTACCTGAGATATAGTGTTTGATCCTTTGACCGTTCACCACCTTCAGATTTGTGCCTTATGTGCAGTTCTATCTCCAGCGTGGTGTCCTCCATAAGATTTGGAGTGACACTTGCGTAGGATCTGTTCCTGTTCATGCTCAGGTACACAACGTCTAATAACACCATCTACTCCTTCTTTATAAAGATGTGGATCATCCCAAAAGTAATGTCTCAAATCATAAAAGAACTTTTTGTTTTGTTGGTATGTGAAGCTAGGTGGTATAAATTTAGCAACAATATAATTAGCATAATCAGCATACCAGGGAGTGCTACGAGAAGTGCTTATGACATTTAATTGTTCATCAGGAAAGCTATCATCAATAGGTAGTGGGTCATCAAGAACATTCTCTAACCTAGATAAGTTGTCTGCAACGGGGTTCTCAGCTCCTTTTCTATCAACAATATGCAAATCAAATTCTTGCAGCAAGAGAACCCATCTAATAAGTCTAGGTTTAGCATCTTTCTTTTCCATAAGATATTTAATAGCAGCATGATCAGTGTGAATAGTTACTTTAGAATCAACAATATAGGGTCTGAATTTATCACAAGCAAATACAACTGCTAAAAGTTCCTTTTCGGTAGTAGCATAATTTCTTTGAGCATTGTCTAGAGTCTTACTAGCATAGTGGATAACATTTAATTTCTTATCAACTCTTTGCCCTAGAACAACACCTACAGCATAATCACTAGCATCACACATAATTTCAAAGGGTAAATTCCAATCAGGTGGCTGAACAACAGGTGCAGACTAATGCTTTCTTAAGTATTTCAAATGCTTCTACAAAATCATCATCAAAGACAAATGGTACATCTTTTTGTAATAAAATAGTCAGAGGCCGAGAGATTTTTGAGAAGTCCTTAATGAACCTCCTATAAAATCCGGCGTCACCAAGGAAACTTCTTATACCTTTGATGTCCTTGGGATATGGCATCTTTTCAATAGAATCAACCTTGGCTTTATCAACTTCAATACCTCTTTCAGAAACTTTGTGCCCCAAGACAATACCTTCATTAACCATAAAGTGGCACTTTTCCCAATTCAAGACAAGATCAGTTTCTTCACATCTCTGCAAAACTCGATCAAGATTGCTCAAGCAATCGTCAAAAGAGGAACCATAGACGGAAAAGTCGTCCATGAAAACCTCACAAATCTTTTCACAAAAGTCAGAGAATATAGCCATCATGCATCTTTGAAAGGTAGCAGGTGCATTACATAAACCAAAAGGCATACGTCTATAAGCAAAAGTACCAAAAGGGCATGTAAAAGTAGTCTTTGATTGATCTTTAGCCGACACATGTATTTGAGAGAAACCAGAATAACCATCTAGAAAGCAATAATGTGTATGTTTGCATAAGGGGTAATGATCTTTCTTAGTAGCTTTATTTAATTTACAGAAATCAATTACCATCCTATAACCTGTAATAATTCTTTGCAGAATCAATTCATCTTTATCATTAGGGACAACAGTAATACCTCCCTTCTTAGGGACACAATGGACAGGACTTACCCACTGACTATCAGCAACGGGATAAATTATACCTGCCTCCAGAAGCTTGAGTATTTCTTTTCTTACCACTTCTTTCATTTTAGGATTCAAACGTCGTTGAGGATCACGAACTGGTTTGGCGTCCGCTTCCAAATTTATTTTATGCTGACATAGAGTGGGACTAATGCCCTTAAGATCATCCAGAGTATATCCAATAGCGGCACGGTGCTTTTTCAGAGTTTTCAATAATCTTTCTTCTTCCTGCTCTGAAAGGTTAGCACTAATAATAACAGGATATATTTTCTTTTCATCAAGATAAGCATATTTAAGATTATCAGGCAACGGTTTAAGCTCAAACACGGGATCACCCTTGGGTGGAGGAGGATCCCCTAGGATTTCAACAGGCAAATTATGTTGCAGAATAGGTTCCCGTTTAAAGAATACTTCATCTATTTCCCTTCTTTCATTCATGAACATCTCATTTTCATGGTCTAGCAAATAGTGTTCCAAAGGATCACTAGGAGGTACGACAATAGAAGCAAGACCAATAATTTCATCCTTACTAGGCAATTCTTCCTCACGATGTTGTTTACTAAATTTAGAGAAATTAAACTTATGAACCATATCATCCAAGCCAATAGTAACAACATTATTTTCGTAGTCTATCTTAGCATTAACAGTATTCAAGAAGGGTCTACCAAAAATAATGGGACAAAAGTTGTCTTGTGGAGAACCAAGAACAAGGAAATCAGCGGGATATTTGGTTTTTCCACACAAGACTTCAACATCTCTAACAATTCCCATTGCAGATATAGTATCTCTATTGGCAAGTTTTATTGTAACTTCAATATCTTCTAACTCAGCAGGTGCGATATCATGCATAATTTCTTTATATAAGTCAATGGGTATAACACTAGCACTAGCACCCATATCACATAAGCCATGATAACAATGATCTCCTATTTTAACAAAAATAACAGGCACGCCTACCACAGTCTATGTTTATCTCTATCACAGGGTTTAGCAATTCTAGCAGTTTCACCAGAGAATTGAATGACATGCCCATCAATATTATCAGACAAGAGATCTTTAACAATAACAATATTAGGTTCTACTTTGACTTGCTCAGGAGGTGTATAAGTTCTAATATTGCTTTTACGAACAACAGTTGAAGCTTTAGCATGATCCTTTACTCTAACAAGGAAAGGTGGTTTCTCAACATAAGAGGTAGGAACAATAGGATCATTATAAGTGACAGTCTTTTCTTCAACTTTAATAGGTGCAACTACTTTTACTTCTATGGGAGGATGATATTTAAACCACTTCTCCTTAGGGAGATCAACATAAGTAGCAAACTATTCACAGAAAGAAGCTACTATCTCAGAGTCAAGTCCATATTTAGTGCTAAACTTACGAAAAATATTGGTATGCATAAAAGATTTAACACAATCAAACTTAGGTGTCATACCTGACTCCTTACCTTCGTCGAGGTCCCAATCTTCAGAGTTGCGCTTAATTCTATCCAATAAATTCCATTTGAATTCAATAGTCTTCATCATAAAAGAGCCAGCACAAGAAGTATCAAGCATGGAGCAATTGTTATTAGAAAGCCGAGCATAAAAACTTTGAATAATTATTTCTCTTGGAAGCTCATGATTGGGGCATGAATATAACATTGATTTAAGCCTCCCCCAAGCTTGAGCGATGTTTTCTCCTTCGCGAGGCCAAAAATTATATATATAATTGCGATCACGATGAACAACATGCATAGGGTAATACTTTTGATGAAATTCCAATTTCAATCTTTTATAGTTCCATCATCTCGTATCACATAGCCTATACCATGTCAATGTGTCTTCCTTCAAAGATAAAGGAAAAGCCTTCTTCTTAACAACATCATCGGGTACACCTACAAGCTTAAATAATCCACAAATTTCATCCACATATATTAAGTGCTCATCAGGGTGCTTTGTTCCATCTCCTGTAAAAGGATTAGCTAGCAGTTTTTCCATCATACCCGAAGGAAATTCAAAAGGAGTTTCATTTTCAATAGGTTCAGTAGGTTGAGTACGTTGAGGAGCAACTCTTTGCTCTATTGGAAGGGGTGAAGATACCCCAAACAAGCCCCTCAGACAATTACTTTCCATAGTACAAGTGACAGAAAATTTCAGCACACTATTTAAATTTTTCCTTACCAAATTCCACCTACCAAAGGCACTTCACTCCCCGGCAATGGCGCCAGAAAAGAGTCCTGATGACCCACAAGTATAGGGGATCTATCATAGTCCTTTCTATAAGTAAGAGTGTCGAACCCAATGAGGAGCAGAAGGAAATGATAAGCGGTTTTCAGCAAGGTATTCTCTGCAAGTACTGAAATAAGTGGTAACAGATAGTTTTGTGATAGGATAAATTGTAAGGAGCAACAAGTAACAAGAGTAAATAAGGTGCAGAAAGGTGGCCCAATCCTTTTTGTATCAAAGGACAAGCCGGAACAAACTCTTATAATAGGAAAAGCGCTCCCGAGGACACATGGGAATATCGTCAAGCTAGTTTTCATCACGTTCATATGATTCGCGTTCGGTACTTTGATAATTTGATATGTGGGTGGACCGGTGCTTGGGTGCTGTTCTTACTTGAACAAGCATCCCACTTATGATTAACCTCTATTGCAAGCATCCGCAACTACAACAAAAGTATTAAGGTAAACCTAACCATAGCATGAAACATATGGATCCAAATCAGCCCCTTACGAAGCAATGCATAAACTAGGGTTTAAGATTCTGTCACTCTAGCAACCCATCATCTAATTATTACTTCCCAATGCCTTCCTCTAGGCCCAAATTATGGTGAAGTGTTATGTAGTCGACGCTCACATAACACCACTAGAGGTTAGACAACATACATCTCATCAAAATATCGAACGAATACCAAATTCACATGACTACTAATAGCAAGACATCTCCCTTGTCCTCAGGAACAAACGTAACTACTCACAAAGCATATTCATGTTCATAATCAGAGGGGTAATAATATGCATAAAGGATCTGAACATATGATCTTCCACCAAGTAAACCAACTAGCATCAACTACAAGGAGTAATCAACACTAGTAGCAACCTACTAGCACCAATCCCGGACTTAGAGACAAGAATTGGATATAAGAGATGAACTAGGGTTTGGAGATGAGATGGTGCTGGTGAAGATGTTGATGGAGATTGCCCTCTCCCGATGAGAGGAGCGTTGGTGATGATGATGACGATGATTTCCCCCTCCCGGAGGGAAGTGTCCCCGGCAGAACAGCTCTGCCGGAGCCCTAGATTGGTTCCGCCAAGGTTCCGCCTCGTGGAGGTGGAGTCTCGTCCCGAAAGGTTGCTTATGATTTTTTTCTCATCGAAAGACTTCATATAGGAGAATATGGACGTCGGAGAGCCACCAGGGGGCCCACGAGGTAGGGGGGTGCGCCCAGGGGGGAGGGCGCGCCCCCACCCTCGTGAGCAGGGTGTGGGCCCCCTGGCCTTCATCTTTGGCGATGATTTTTCTTTATTTATTTTAAGGTATTCCGTGGAGTTTCAGGACTTTTGGAGTTGCGCAGAATAGGCCTTCAATATTTGCTCCTTTTCCAGCCCAGAATTCCAGCTGCCGGCATTCTCCCTTTTCATCTAAACCTTGTAAAATAGGAAAGAATAGCCATAAGTATTGTGACATAACGTGAAATAACAACCCATAATGCGATAAATATCGATATAAAAGCATGATACAAAATGGACGTATCATACGACAACCCTGTCTTGGAAATCATGTTGTTAGACAACGGTGAACCTTCGAACTATGAAGAAGCGATGGCGGGCCCGGATTCTAACAAATGGCTAGAAGCCATGAAATCCGAGATAGGATCCATGTATGAAAACAAAGTATGGACTTTGACTGACTTGCCCGATGATCGGCGAGCCATAGAAAATAAGTGGATCTTTAAGAAGAAGACAGACGCGGATGGTAATGTGACCATCTATAAGGCTCGACTCGTCGCTAAGGGTTATCGACAAGTTCAAGGGGTTGACTACGATGAGACTTTCTCACCCGTAGCGAAGCTGAAGTCCGTCCGAATCATGTTAGCTATTGCCGCATTCTATGATTATGAGATATGGCAAATGGACGTCAAAACGGCATTCCTTAACGGCTTTCTTAAGGAAGAATTGTATATGATGTAGCCGGAAAGTTTTGTCGATCCAGAGAATGCTAACAAGGTGTGCAAGCTCCAACGCTCAATATATGGGCTGGTGCAAGCATCTCGGAGTTGGAACATTCGATTTGATGAGATGATCAAAGTGTTTGGGTTTACATAGACTTATGGAGAAGCCTGCGTTTACAAGAAAGTGAGTGGGAGCCCTGTAGCATTTCTCATATTATATGTGGATGACATACTATTGATGGGAAATGATATAGAATTCTTAGAAAGCATAAAGGCCTACTTGAACAAGTGTTTTTCAATGAAGGACCTTGGAGAAGCTGCTTATATATTAGGCATCAAGATCTATAGAGATAGATCGAGACGCCTCATTGGTCTTTCACAAAGTACGTACCTTGACAAGATATTGAAGAAGTTCAATATGGATCAGTCCAAGAAGGGGTTCTTGCCTGTATTGCAAGGTGTGCGATTGAGCACGGCTCAATGCCCGACCACGGCAGAAGATAGAGAAAAGATGAGTGTCATCCCCTATGCCTCAGCCATAGGGTCTATTATGTATGCCATGCTGTGTACCAGACCTGATGTAAACCTTGCCGTAAGTTTGGTAGGAAGGTACCAAAGTAATCCCGGCATGGAACACTGGACAGCGGTCAAGAATATCCTAAAGTACCTGAAAAGGACTAAGGACATGTTTCTCGTATATGAAGGTGACGAAGAGCTCGTCATAATGGGTTACATTGACGCTAGCTTCGACACAGATCTGGATGACTCTAAGTCACAAACCGGATACGTGTTTATTTTGAATGGTGGGGCAGTAAGCTGGTGCAGTTGCAAGCAAAGTGTCGTGGCGGGATCTACATGTGAAGCGGAGTACATGATAGCCTCGGAGGCAGCGCATGAAGCAATCTGGGTGAAGGAGTTCATCACCGAGCTAGGAGTCATACCCAATGCGTCGGGGCCGGTCACTCTCTTCTGTGACAACACTGGAGCTATTGCCCTTGCCAAGGAGCCCAGGTTTCACAAGAAGACCAGGCACATCAAGCGTCGCTTCAACTCCATTCGTGAAAAAGTTCAAGATGGAGACATAGATATTTGTAAAGTACATACGGACCTAAATGTAGCAGATCCATTGACTAAACCTCTCCCTAGAGCAAAACATGATCAACACCAGAACTCTATGGGTGTTCGATTCATCACAATGTAACTAGCTTAGTGACTCTAGTCCAAATGGGAGACTGTTGGAAATATGCCCAAGAGGCAATAACAAAATGGTTATTATTATATTTCTTTGTTCATGATAATTTCTATTATTCATGCTATAATTGTGTTATCCGGATATCGTAATACATGTGTGAATACATAGACCACAACATGTCCCTAGTGAGCCTCTAGTTGACTAGCTCGTTGATCAACAGATAGTCATGGTTTCCTGACTATGGACATTGGATGTCATTGATAACGGGATCACATCATTAGGAGAATGATGTGATGGACAAGACCCAATCCTAAGCATAGCACAAGATCGTGTAGTTCGTTTTGCTAGAGCTTTTCCAAATGTCAAGTATCATTTCCTTAGACCATGAGATTGTGCAACTCCCAGATACCGTAGGAGTGCTTTGGGTGTTCCAAACGTCACAACGTAACTGGGTGGCTATAAAGGTGCACTACGGGTATCTCTAAAAGTGTCTGTTGGGTTGGCACGAATCGAGACTGGGATTTGTCACTCCGTATGATGGAGAGGTATCTCTGGGCCCACTCGGTAATGCATCATCATAATGAGCTCAATGTGATCAAGTGGTTGATCACGGGATCATGCATTACGGTACGAGTAAAGTGACTTGCCGGTAACGAGATTGAACGAGGTATTGGGATACCAACGATCGAGTCTCGGGCAAGTAACGTACCGATTGACAAAGGGAATTGTATACGGGATTGATTGAATCCTCGACATCGTGGTTCATCCGATGAGATCATCGATGAGCATGTGGGAGCCAACATGGGTATCCAGATCCTGCTGTTGGTTATTGACCGGAGAGTCGTCTCGGTCATGTCTGCATGTCTCCCGAACCCGTAGGGTCTACACACTTAAGGTTCGGTGACGCTAGGGTTGTAGAGATATTAGTATGCAGTAACCCGAAAGTTGTTCGGAGTCCCGGATAAGATCCTGGACGTCACGAGGAGTTCCGGAATGGTCCAGAGGTAAAGATTTAGATATAGGAAGTCAAGTTTCGGCCATCGAGAAAGTTTCGTGGGTCACCGGTATTGTACCGGGACCACTGGAATGGTCCTAGGGGTCCACCGGGTGGGGCCACCTATCCCGGAGGGCCCCATGGGCTTAAGTGTGGAGGGGAACCAGCCCCTGGTGGGCTGGTGCTGAAGGAAATATGCCCTAGAGGCAATAATAAAGTTATTATTTATTTCCTTATAATCATGATAAATGTTTATTATTCATGCTAGAATTGTATTTACCGGAAACATAATACATGTGTGAATATATAGACAAACAAAGTGTCACTAGTATGCCTCTACTTGACTAGCTCGTTAATCAAAGATGGTTATGTTTCCTAACCATGAACAATGAGTTGTTATTTGATTAACGAGGTCACATCATTAGTAGAATGATCTGATTGACATGACCCATTCCATTAGCTTAGCACCCGATCGTTTAGTATGTTGCTATTGCTTTCTTCATGACTTATACATGTTCCTATGACTATGAGATTATGCAACTCCCGTTTACCGGAGGAACACTTTGGGTACTACCAAACGTCACAACGTAACTGGGTGATTATAAAGGAGTACTACAAGTGTCTCCAATGGTCGATGTTGGGTTGGCGTATTTCGAGATTAGGATTTGTCACTCCGATTGTCGGAGAGGTATCTCTGGGCCCTCTCGGTAATATACATCACATAAGCCTTGCAAGCATTACAACTAATATGTTAGTTGTGAAATGATGTATTACGGAACGAGTAAAGAGACTTGCCAGTAACGAGATTGAACTAGGTATTGGATACCGACGATCGAATCTCGGGCAAGTAACATACCGATGACAAAGGGAACAACGTATGTTGTTATGCGGTCTGACCGATAAAGATCTTCGTAGAATATGTAGGAGCCAATATGGGCATCCAGGTCCCGCTATTGGTTATTGACCGGAGACGTGTCTCGGTCATGTCTACATTGTTCTCGAACCCGTAGGGTCCGCACGCTTAAGGTTACGATGACAGTTATATTATGAGTTTATGCATTTTTGATGTACCGAAGGTTGTTCGGAGTCCCGGATGTGATCACGGACATGACGAGGAGTCTCGAAATGGTCGAGACATAAAGATTGATATATTGGAAGTCTATGTTTGGACATCGGAAGTGTTCCGGGTGAAATCGGGATTTTACCGGGTTACCGAGAGGGTTACCGGAACCCCCCGGGAGCTATTTGGGCCATAGTGGGCCTTAGTGGAAAAGAGAAGGGGCTGCCCTAGATGGGCTGCGCACCACCCCCTTCCCCTAGTCCTATTAGGACTAGGAGAGGTGGCCGGCCCCCTCCTCCTCTTTTCCCCTCCGAGGAATCCTAGTTGGACTAGGATTGGAGGGGGAATCCTACTCCCAGAGGGAGTAGGACTCTCCTGCGCCTCCCCCCTTGGCCGGCCAGCCTCCCTCCTCTCCTCCTTTATATACGGAGGCAGGGGCACCTCTAAACACACAAGTTGACACAAGTTGATCCACGTGATCGATTCCTTAGCCGTGTGCGGTGCCCCCTGCCACCATATTCCTCGATAATACTGTAGCGGAGTTTAGGCGAAGCCCTGCTGCTGTAGTTCATCAAGATCGTCACCACGCCGTCGTGCTGACGAAACTCTTCCCCGACACTTTGCTGGATCGGAGTCCGGGGATCGTCATCGAGCTGAACGTGTGCTCGAACTCGGAGGTGCCGTAGTTTCGGTGCTTGATCGGTTGGATCGTGAAGACGTACGACTACTTCCTCTACGTCGTGTCATTGCTTCCGCAGTCGGTCTGCGTTGGGTACGTAGACAACACTCTCCTCTCGTTGCTATGCATCACATGATCCTGTGTGCGCGTAGGAAATTTTTTGAAATTACTACGAAACCCAACAGTTAGCAATTGCCGCATTTTATGATTATGAAATTTGGCAGATGGATGTCAAAACTGCATTCCTGAATGGATTTCTGGAAGAAGAGTTGTATATGATGCAACCAGAAGGTTTTGTCGATCCAAAGGAAGCTAACAAAGTGTGCAAGCTCCAGCGATCCATTTATGGACTGGTGCAAGCCTCTCGGAGTTGGAATAAACGTTTTGATAGTGTGATCAAAGCATTTGGTTTTATACAGACTTTCGGAGAAGCCTGTATTTACAAGAAAGTGAGTGGGAGCTCTGTAGCATTTCTGATATTATATGTGGATGACATATTACTCATTGGAAATGATATAGAATTTCTGGATAGCATAAAGGGATACTTGAATAAAAGTTTTTCAATGAAAGACCTCGGTGAAGCTGCTTACATATTAGGCATTAAGATCTATAGAGATAGATCAAGACACTTAATTGGACTTTCACAAAGCACATACCTTGACAAGATTTTGAAGAAATTCAAAATGGATCAAGCAAAGAAAGGATTCTTGCCTGTATTACAAGGTGTGAAATTGAGTAAGACTCAATGCCCGACCACTGCAGAAGATAGAGAGAATATGAAAGATGTTCCCTATGCATCAGCCATAGGCTCTATCATGTATGCAATGCTGTGTACCAGACCTGATGTGTGCCTTGCTATAAGTTTAGCAGGGAGGTACCAAAGTAATCCAGGAGTGGATCACTGGACAGCGGTCAAGAACATCCTGAAATACCTGAAAAGGACTAAGGATATGTTTCTCGTATATGGAGGTGACAAAGAGCTCATCGTAAAAGGTTACGTTGATGCAAGCTTTGACACTGATCCGGACGATTCTAAAATCGCAAACCGGATACGTGTTTACATTAAACGGTGGAGCTGTCAGTTGGTGCAGTTCTAAACAAAGCGTCGTAGCGGGATCTACATGTGAAGCGGAATACATAGCTGCTTCGGAAGCAGCAAATGAAGGAGTCTGGATGAAGGAGTTCATATCCGATCTAGGTGTCATACCTAGTGCATCGGGTCCAATGAAAATCTTTTGTGACAATACTGGTGCAATTGCCTTGGCAAAGGAATCCAGATTTCACAAAAGGACCAAACACATCAAGAGACGCTTCAACTCCATCCGGGATCTAGTCCAGGTGGGAGACATAGAGATTTGCAAGATACATACGGATCTGAATGTTGCAGACCCGTTGACTAAGCCTCTTCCACGAGCAAAACATGATCAGCACCAAAGCTCCATGGGTGTTAGATTCATTACAGTGTAATCTAGATTATTGACTCTAGTGCAAGTGGGAGACTGAAGGAAATATGCCCTAGAGGCAATAATAAAGTTATTATTTATTTCCTTATAATCATGATAAATGTTTATTATTCATGCTAGAATTGTATTTACCGGAAACATAATACATGTGTGAATACATAGACAAACAGAGTGTCACTAGTATGCCTCTACTTGACTAGCTCGTCAATCAAAGATGGTTATGTTTCCTAACCATGAACAATGAGTTGTTATTTGATTAACGAGGTCACATCATTAGTAGAATGATCTGATTGACATGACCCATTCCATTAGCTTAGCACCCGATCGTTTAGTATGTTGCTATTGCTTTCTTCATGACTTATACATGTTCCTATGACTATGAGATTATGCAACTCCCGTTTACCGGAGGAACACTTTGGGTACTACCAAACGTCACAACGTAACTGGGTGATTATAAAGGAGTACTACAGGTGTCTCCAATGGTCGATGTTGGGTTGGCGTATTTCGAGATTAGGATTTGTCACTCCGATTGTCGGAGAGGTATCTCTGGGCCCTCTCGGTAATACACATCACATAAGCCTTGCAAGCATTACAACTAATATGTTAGTTGTGAGATGATGTATTATGGAACGAGTAAAGAGACTTGCCGGTAACGAGATTGAACTAGGTATTGGATACCGACGATCGAATCTCGGGCAAGTAACATACCGATGACAAAGGGAACAACGTATGTTGTTATGCGGTCTGACCGATAAAGATCTTCGTACAATATGTAGGAGCCAATATGGGCATCCAGGTCCCGCTATTGGTTATTGACCAGAGACGTGTCTCGGTCATGTCTACATTGTTCTCGAACCCGTAGGGTCCGCACGCTTAAGGTTACGATGACAGTTATATTATGAGTTTACATGTTTTGATGTACCGAAGGAGTTCGGAGTCCCGGATGAGATCGGGGACATGACGAGGAGTCTCGAAATGGTCGAGACGTAAAGATTCATATATTGGATGATATGGTTAGGCCAAGGGGTCAAGCCCATGAGGCTTTAGGTCGGTGCAAAAGGAGTTTTGCGGAGGCCAGGGGGCCAAACGCCGGAGACCCTGGCGTCTGGCCCTGGGCCAGACGCCGAGGCCCATGGCGTCTGGGCCAGACGCCAAGGATTGTGGCGTTTGGTCCTGGAGTCCGAGTGGGACTCTTGCCTTTCGGGCAAAACCGACTTTGAGGAGGCTTTTGCTCCAAGTTTCGACCCCGGGGCTCAACATATAAATAGAGGGGCAGGGCTAGCACCAAAGGGACACAGGTTGATCCACGTGATCTATTCCTTAGCCGTGTGCGGCGCCCCCAGCCACCATATTCCTCGATAATACTGTAGCGGAGTTCAGGCGAAGCCCTGCTGTTGTAGTTCATCAAGATTGTCACCATGCCGTCGTGCTGATGGAACTCTTCCCCGACACTTTGCTGGATCGGAGTCCGGGGATCGTCATCGAGCTGAACGTGTGCTCAAACTCGGAGGTGCCGTAGTTTCGGTGCTTGATCGGTTGGATCGAGAAGACGTACGACTACTTCCTCTACGTCGTGTCATTGCTTCCGCAGTCGGTCTACGTTGGGTACGTAGACAATACTCTCCCCTCGTTGCTATGCATCACATGATCTTGCGTGTGCGTAGGAAAAATTTTGAAATTACTACGAAACCCAACAGTGGTATCAGAGCCAGGTTATTTATGTTGATGTTATATGCACGAGTAGAACACAAGTGAGTTGTGGACGATACAAGTCATACTGCCTACCAGCATGTCATACTTTGGTTCGGCGGTATTGTTGGACGAGACGACCCGGACCAACCTTACGCGTACGCTTACGCGAGACCGGTTCCCTCGACGTGCTTTGCACAGAGATGGCTTGCGGGCGACTGCCTCTCCAACTTTAGTTGAACCAAGTATGGCTACGCCCGGTCCTTGCGAAGGTTAAAACGGAGTCTATTTGACAAACTATCGTTGTGGTTTTGATGCGTAGGTGAGATTGGTTCTTACTTAAGCCCGTAGCAGCCACGTAAAACATGCAACAACAAAGTAGAGGACGTCTAACTTGTTTTTGCAGGGCATGTTGTGATGTGATATGGTCAAGGCATGATGCTGAATTTTATTGTATGAGATGATCATGTTTTGTAACCAAGTTATCGGCAACTGGCAGGAGCCATATGGTTGTCGCTTTATTGTATGCAATGCAATCGCGATGTAATGCTTTACTTTATTACTAAACGGTAGTGATAGTCGTGGAAGCATAAGATTAGCGAGACGACAACGATGCTACGATGGATATCAAGGTGTCGCGCCGGTGACGATGGTGATCATGACGGTGCTTCGGAGATGGAGATCACAAGCACAAGATGATGATGGCCATATCATATCACTTATATTGATTGCATGTGATGTTTATCTTTTTATGCATCTTATCTTGCTTTGATTGACGGTAGCATTATAAGATGATCTCTCACTAAATTATCAAGAAGTGTTATCCCTGAGTATGCACCGTTGCGAAAGTTCTTCGTGCTGAGACACCACGTGATGATCGGGTGTGATAGGCTCTACGTTCAAATACAACGGGTGCAAAACAGTTGCGCACGCAGAATACTCAGGTTAAACTTGACGAGCCTAGCATATACAGATATGGCCTCGGAACACGGAGACCGAAAGGTCGAGCGTGAATCATATAGTAGATATGATCAACATAGTGATGTTCACCATTGAAACTACTCCATCTCACGTGATGATCGGACATGGTTTAGTTGATTTGGATCACGTGATCACTTAGAGGATTAGAGGGATGTCTGTCTAAGTGGGAGTTCTTAAGTAATATGATTAATTGAACTTAAATTTATCATGAACTTAGTCCTGGTAGTATTTTGCAAATTATAGATCAATAGCTCGCGTTGTTGCTTCCCTGTGTTTATTTTGATATGTTCCTAGAGAAAATTGTGTTGAAAGATGTTAGTAGCAATGATGCGGATTGGATCCGTGATCTGAGGATTATCCTCATTGCTGCACAGAAGAATTATGTCCTTGATGCACCGCTAGGTGACAGACCTATTGCAGGAGTAGATGCAAACGTTATGAGCAGCTCAATATGATGACTACTTGATAGTTTAAGTGCACCATGCTTAACGGCTTAGAATCGGGACTTCAAAGACGTTTTGAACGTCATGGACCATATGAGATGTTCCAGGAGTTGAAGTTAATATTTCAAGCAAATACCCGAGTTGTGAGATATGAAGTCTCCAACAAGTTCTATAGCTAAAAGATGGAGGAGAATCGCTCAACTAGTGAGCATGTGCTCAGATTGTCTGGGTACTACAATCGCTTGAATCAAGTGGGAGTTAATCTTCCAGATAAGATAGTGATTGACAGAATTCTCTAGTCACCATCACCAAGTTAGTAGAACTTCGTGATGAACTATAATATGCAAGGGATAACGGAAACAACTCCCAAGCTCTTCGTGATGATGAAATCAATGAAGGTAGAAATCAAGAAAAACATCAAGTGTTGATGGTTGATAAGACCACTAGTTTCAAGAAAAGGGCAAAGGGAAGAAGGGGAACTTCAAGAAGAACGGCAAGCAAGTTGCTGCTCAAGTGAAGAAGCCCAAGTCTGGTCCTAAGCCTGAGACTAAGTGCTTCTACTGCAAAGGGACTGGTCACCGGAAACGGAATCACCCCAAGTGATTGGCGGATAAGAAGGATCGCAAAGTGAACATAAGTATATTTGATATACATGTTATTGATGTGTACTTTACTAGTGTTTATAGCAAACCCTAAGTATTTGATACTAGTTCAGTTGCTAAGATTAGTAACTCGAAACGGGAGTTGCAGAATAAACAGAGACTAGTTAAGGGTGAAGTGACGATGTGTGTTGGAAGTGGTTCCAAGATTGATATGATCATCATCGCACACTCCCTATAATTTCGGGATTAGTGTTGAAACTAAATAAGTGTTATTTCGTGTTTGCGTTGAGCATGAATATGATTTGATCATGTTTATTGTAATACGGTTATTCATTTAAGTAAAAGAATAAATTGTTGTTCTGTTTACATGAATAAAACTTTATATGGTTACACACCCAATGAAAATAGTTCATTGGATCTCGATCTTAGTGATACACATATTCATAATATTGAAACCAAAAGATGTAAAGTTAATAATGATAGTGCAACTTATTTATGGCACTGCTGTTTAGGTCATATTGGTGTAAAGCGCATGAAGAAACTCCATGCTGATGGGATTTTGGAATAACTTGATTATGAATCACTTGATGCTTGCAAACCATGCCTTATGGGCAAGATGACTAAAACGCCGTTCTCCGGAACAATGAAGCAAGCAACAGATTTGTTGGAAATCATACATACCGATGTATGTGGTCCGATGAAAGGCTTACAGCAGGTATCATTATTTTCTGACCTTCACAAGATGATTTGAGCAGATATGGGGACATCTACTTGATGAAACATAAGTCTGAAATAATTGAAAGGTTCAAAGAATTTCAGAGTGAAGTGGAAAAATCATCGTAACAAGAAAAATAAAGTTTCTGCGATCTGATCACGGAGACGAATATTTGTGTTACGAGTTTGGTCTTCAATTAAAACAATGTGGAATAGTTTCATAGCTCACGCCACCTGGAACACCACAATGTTATGGTGTGTCCGAACGTCGTAACCGCACTTTATTGGATATGGTGCGATCTATGATGTCTCTTATTGATTTACCATTTTCGTTTTGAGGTTATGCATTAGAGACAGCTGCATTCACGTTAAAAGGGCACCATCTAAATCCGTTGAGACGACACTATATGAACTGTGGTTTAGCAAGAAACCCAAGTTGTCGTTTCTTAAAGTTTGGGGCTGCGATGCTTATGTGAAAAAGCTTCAACCTGATAAGCTCGAACCCAAATCAGAGAAATGTGTCTTCATAGGATACCCAAAGGAAACTGTAGGGTACACCTTCTATCACAGATCCGAAGGCAAGACATTCGTTGCTAAGAATGGATCATTTCTAGAGAAGGAGTTTCTCTCGAAAGAAGTGAGTGGGAGGAAAGTAGAACTTGATGAGGTAACTGTACCTGCTCCCTTATTGGAAAGTAGTTCATCACAGAAATCAGTTCCTGTGACAAATACACCAATTAGTGAGGAAGCTAATGATATTGATCATAAAACTTCAGATCAAGTTACTACAGAACCTCGTAGGTCTTCCAGAGTAAGATCTGCACCAGAGTGGTGTAGTAATCATGTTCTGGAAGTCATGTTACTAGACCATGATGAACCTACGAACTATGAGGAAGCGATGATGAGCCCAGATTCTGCGAGATGGCTTGAGGCCATAAAATCTGAGATATGATCCATGTATGACAACAAAGTATGGACTTTGATTGACTTGCTCGATGATCAGCAAAGCCATGTTAAATAAATGGATCTTCAAGAGGAAGACGGACACTGATAGTAGTGTTACTATCTACCAAGCTCGACTTGTTGCAAAAGTTTTTCAACAGGTTCAAGGTGTTGAATACGATGAGGTTTTCTCACTCGTATCGATGCTTAAGTCTATCTGAATCATGTTAGCAATTGCCACATTTTATGAAATCTGGCAAATGGATGTCAAAACTGCATTCCTTAATGGATTTATTAAAGAAGAGTTGTATATGATGCAACCAGAAGGTTTTGTCAATCCTAAAGGTGCTAACAAAATGTGCAAGCTCCAGCGATCCATCTATGGACTGGTGCAAGCATCTCGGAGTTGGAATATACGCTTTGATAAGTTGATCAAAGCATATAGTTTTATATGGACTTACGATGAAGCTTGTATTTACAATAAAGTGAGTGGGAGCACTACAGCCTTTCTGATTAGTATATGTGAGTGACATATTGTTGATCAGAAATGATGTAGAATTTTTCTGCAAAGCATAAATGAGTGTTTTAAAGGAGTTCTTTAAAAAGAAAAGACCTCAGTAAAAGGCTACTTATATATTGAGCATCAAGATCTATTGAGATAGATCAAGACGCTTGATAAGATTTTCAATGAGTACATACCTTGGCAAGATTTTTGAAATAGTTCAAAATGGAACAGTTAAAGAAAGAGTTCTTGCCTGTGTTGCAAAGGTATGAAATTGAGTAAGACTCAAATCCCGACCACAGCAGAAAATAGAAAGAGAATGAAAAGTCATTCCCTATGCCTCAATCATAGGTTCTATAAAGTATGCTATGCTTTGTACCAGACCTATTGTATACCTTGCTCTGTATTTGGCAAGGGAGTACAATAGTGATCTAGGAGTAGATCACTGGACATTGGTCAAGAATATCCTTAGTAAGGACTAAGGAGATGTTTCTCGATTATGGAGGTGATAAAAGAGTTTGTTGTAAAAGTTACATCAGTGCAAACTTTTACACTGATCCAGATGACTCTAAGTCTCAATCTCGATACATATTGAAAGTGGGAGCGATTAGCTAGAGTAGCTCCGTACAGAGCATTGTAGACATAGAATATTTGCAAAATACATACGGCTCTGAATGAGACAGACCCGTTGACTAAGCTTCTCTCACGAGCAAAACATGATCACACCTTAGTACTCTATGGATGTTAATCACATAGCGATGTGAACTAGATTATTGACTCTAGTAAACCCTTTGGGTGTTGGTCACATGATGATGTGAACTATGGGTGTTAATCATATACATATATGAATATTGGTGTTAAATCACATGACGATGTGAACTAGATTATTGACTCTAGTGCAAGTGGGAGACTGAAGGAAATATGCCCTAGAGGCAATAATAAAGTTATTATTTATTTCCTTATAATCATGATAAATGTTTATTATTCATGCTAGAATTGTATTTACCGGAAACATAATACATGTGTGAATATATAGACAAACAAAGTGTCACTAGTATGCCTCTACTTGACTAGCTCATTAATCAAAGATGGTTATGTTTCCTAACCATGAACAATGAGTTGTTATTTGATTAACGAGGTCACATCATTAGTAGAATGATCTGATTGACATGACCCATTCCATTAGCTTAGCACCCGATTGTTTAGTATGTTGCTATTGCTTTCTTCATGACTTATACATGTTCCTATGACTATGAGATTATGCAACTCCCGTTTACCGGAGGAACACTTTGGGTACTACCAAACGTCACAATGTAACTGGGTGATTATAAAGGAGTACTACAGGTGTCTCCAATGGTCGATGTTGGGTTGGCGTATTTCGAGATTAGGATTTGTCACTCCGATTGTCGGAGAGGTATCTCTGGGCCCTCTCGGTAATACACATCACATAAGCCTTGCAAGCATTACAACTAATATGTTAGTTGTGAGATGATGTATTACGGAACGAGTAAAGAGACTTGCCGGTAACGAGATTGAACTAGGTATTGGATACCGACGATCGAATCTCGGGCAAGTAACATACCGATGACAAAGGGAACAACGTATGTTGTTATGCGGTCTGACCGATAAAGATCTTCGTAGAATATGTAGGAGCCAATATGGGCATCCAGGTCCCGCTATTGGTTATTGACCAGAGACGTGTCTCGGTCATGTCTACATTGTTCTCGAACCCATAGGGTCCGCACGCTTAAGGTTACGATGACAGTTATATTATGAGTTTACATGTTTTGATGTACCGAAGGAGTTCGGAGTCCCGGATGAGATTGGGGACATGATGAGGAGTCTCGAAATGGTCGAGACGTAAAGATTCATATATTGGATGATATGGTTAGGCCAAGGGGTCAAGCCCATGAGGCTTTAGGTCGGTGCAAAAGGAGTTTTGCGGAGGCCAGGGGGCCAAACGCCGGAGACCCTGGCGTCTGGCCCTGGGCCAGACGCCGAGGCCCATGGCGTCTGGGCCAGACGCCAAGGATTGTGGCGTTTGGTCCTGGAGTCCGAGTGGGACTCTTGCCTTTCGGGCAAAACCGACTTTGAGGAGGCTTTTGCTCCAAGTTTCGACCCCGGGGCTCAACATATAAATAGAGGGGCAGGGCTAGCACCAAAGGGACACAAGTTGATCCACGTGATCTATTCCTTAGCCGTGTGCGGCGCCCCCAGCCACCATATTCCTCGATAATACTGTAGCGGAGTTTAGGCGAAGCCCTGCTGCTATAGTTCATCAAGATTGTCACCACGCCGTCGTGCTGACGGAACTCTTCCCCGACACTTTGCTGGATCGGAGTCCGGGGATCGTCATCGAGCTGAACGTGTGCTCGAACTCGGAGGTGCCGTAGTTTCGGTGCTTGATCGGTTGGATCGAGAAGACGTACGACTACTTCCTCTACGTCGTGTCATTGCTTCCGCAGTCGGTCTGCGTTGGGTACGTAGACAATACTCTCCCCTCGTTGCTATGCATCACATGATCTTGCGTGTGCGTAGGAAAAATTTTGAAATTACTACGAAACCCAACAGGTGTGCCCCCCTTGGCCATCCCCCTGCGCCTAGGGCAGGAAACCCTAGGGGTGGGGGACGCCCCCCTTGGCTTGGGGGGCAAGCCACCCCCTTGGCCGCCGCCCCCCTTGGAGATCAGATCTCCTAGGGCCGGCGCCCCCCAGGGGGCCTATATATAGTGGGAGGAGGGAGGGCAGCCGCACCCTAGCTCCTAGCGCCTCCCTCTCCCTCTCCAACACCTCCTCCTCTCCGTAGAGCTTGGCGAAGCCCTGCCGAGATCCCCGCTGCATCCACCACCACACCGTCGTGCTGCTGGATCTCCATCAACCTCTCCTTCCCCCTTGCTGGATCAAGAAGGAGGAGACGTCTTCCCCAACCGTACGTGTGTTGAACGCGGAGGTGCCGTCCGTTCGGCGCTCGGTCATCGGTGATTTGGATCACGACGAGTACGACTCCATCAACCCCGCTCTCTTGAACGCTTCCGCTCGCAATCTACAAGGGTATGTAGATGCACTCCTTTTCCCCTCGTTGCTAGATAAGTCCATAGATTGATCTTGGTGATGCATAGAATTTTTTTGATTTCTGCTACGTTCCCCAACAATATATACCTACGTACCCCCAAAAGATCAGAATAGGAGCCAAAAACCTAATTCCACCGCCGCAACTTTCTGTATCCACAAGATCCCATCTTGGGGCCTGTTCCGGAGCTCCGTCGGAGGGGGCATCCACCACGGAGGGCTTCTACATCATCACCATGGCCCCTCCGATGAAGTGTGAGTAGTTTACTTCAGACCTTCGGGTCCATAGCTAGTAGCTAGATGGCTTCTTCTCTCTTTTTGGATCTCAATGCAATGTTCTCCCCCTCTCTCGTGGAGATCTATTCGATGTAATCTTCTTTTTGCGGTGTGTTTGTTGAGACCGATAAATTGTGGGTTTATGATCAAGATTATCTATGAACAATATTTGAATCTTCTCTGAATTCTTTTATGTATGATTGGTATCTTTGCAAGTCTCTTCGAATTATCCGTTTGGTTTGGCCATCTAGATTGGTAGTTCTTGCAATGGGAGAAGTGCTTAGCTTTGGGTTCAATCTTGTGTTATCCTTACCCAGTGACAGAAAGGGTTGCAAGGCACGTATTGTATTGTTGCCATCGAGGATAACAAGATGGTTTTTTTTGTCATATTGCATGAATTTATCCCTCTACATCATGTCATCTGGCTTAAGGCGTTACTCTATTTTTAACTTAATACTCTAGATGCATGCTGGATAGCGGTCGATGAGTGGAGTAATAGTAGTAGATGCAGGCAGGACTCGGTCTACTTGCCTTGGACGTGATGCCTATATACATGATCATACCTAGATATTCTCATAACTATGCTTAATTCTGTCAATTTCTCAACAGTAATTTGTTCACCCACCGTAGAATACTTATGCTCTTGAGAGAAGCCACTAGTGAAACCTATGGCCCCGGGTCTATTCTCATCATATCAATCTCCATTACTTTAATACTTGCTTTGTTTTTACTTTGCCTTTTACTTTTTACTTTGCATCTCTATATCAAAAATACCAAAAATATTATTTATCATCTCTATCAGATCTCACTCTCGTAAGTGACCGTGAAGGGATTGACAACCCCTAATCGCGTTGGTTGCGAGGAGCTATTGTTTTGTGCAGGTACGAGGGACTTGTGCGTAGCCTCCTATTGGATTGATACCTTGGTTCTCAAAAACTGAGGGAAATACTTACGCTACTTTGCTGCATCATCCTCTCCTCTTTGGGGAAATCCAACGCAGTGCTCAATAGGTAGCAGCGCCTCTACTACGACACATGCGCGCCTCTACATCGACCAGTATGTACGTACACGTTCGCGACCAGAATGACAACGCTACGTACACTTCGACCAGGTGGGTCCCGACTGTCAGGCACTTCCTTGCGTGCGAAGATGTAGCTGGTGGGTCCTAGCAGTCAAGGGGAAATGTTTTTTTGTGAAATACGATGGACCGTCCAGTGAGTCCCCGCTGTCAGGTGGAGGAATAATTATTTTGCGCGTAATAAGGAGGCACTTCCTTGCTGCGGCCGTCGACCCAGCTGTCAGCCTCTCCATGTACAGTCCACATCCGATGGAAGCCGTTCCTTGACCATGTTGACCACACCGCGCCGAGAGCACCAGGGAGGTGGACGAAGGCGAGTCCTAGGAAGGGGCCGACGCAGAGCCGGGGAAGACGCGGTAGTGGATGCCCACGCGTAGAGGAGTACGAGGGTTCACTGGTTCGCTGCGGTGTGAGGCTGCCATCGCCGCAGAATAACAGGGGGTGTGGGTGAGTAGAGGGATGGCCTGGCCAGCGGTGGGAGTAGTAGGGGGCGGTGAGGCCTCCGCCGCATCGTAGCCAGCCATGGGAGGCAGGAGTACGAGGCAGGACCGGCGCTGGTTTGGCCGGCTGGAGCAAGAAGACCAGAGGTTGAAGAAGCACTACGGCCGTTGGATGGACATTGTATGGTCACTAGAATCGTGCATATTGACTAAGTTGACAAAGCCCTCCGTCCCTGTCAACTTAGTAGGGACACAAGTCAGCCTGCCACTATACTGGGTCCCAGCTAACAGGGGGAGTATTCATTTTTTTGTGCGTAATAAGGAGGCACTTCCTTGCGTGCAAGATATAGCTGGTGGGTCCAAGCTGTCAACGGCGGTAACGGTTTTTTCGCGAAATACAGAGGCCCTTTCGGTGGGTCCCTGATGTCAGGTGGAGGAATCATTATTTTGCACGTAATAAGGAGGCATTTCCTTGCGTGCGGCCGTGGACCCAGCTGTCAGCCTCTCCACGTATAGTCCACTTCAGATACATGTCGGTCATTGCTACCTCTTAAGCTTGCGTTGGATTTCCCCGAAGAGGAGAGGATAATGCAGCAGAGTAGCGTAAGTATTTCCCTCAGTTTTTGAGAACCAAGGTATCAATCCAGTGGGAGGCTACGCGCGAGTCCCGCGTACCTACACAAAACAAATAGCTCCACGCAACCAACGCGATTAGGGGTTGTCAATCCCTTCACGGTCACTTACGAGAGTGAGATCTGATTGAGATGATAGATAATATTTTTGGTATTTTTGGTATAAAGATGCAAAGTAAAATAAAAGCAAAGTAAAAAAGCAAAGCAATAATAAAGTGATGGAAGATTAATATGATAGAGAATAGACCCGGGGGCCATAGATTTCACTAGTGGCTTCTCTCAAGAGCATAAGTATTTTACGGTGGGTGAACGAATTACTGTTGAGCAATTGACAAAATTGAGCATAGTTATGAGAGTATCTAGGTATGATCATGTATATAGGCATCACGTCCGAGACAAGTAGACCGACTCCTGCCTGCATCTACTACTATTACTCCACTCATTGACCACTATCCAGCATGCATCTAGAGTATTAAGTTTAAGAAACAGAGTAACGCCTTAAGCAAGATGACATGATGTAGAGGGATAAATTCATGCAATATGATAAAAAAAACCATCTTGTTATCCTCGATGGCAACAATACAATACGTGCCTTGCTGCCCCTACTGTCAATAGGAAAGGACACCGCAAGATTGAACCCAAAGCTAAGCACTTCTCCCATTGCAAGAACTACCAATCTAGTTGGCCAAACCAAACGATAATTCGAAGAGACTTGCAAAGATAACCAATCATACATAAAATAATTCAGAGAAGATTCAAATATTGCTCATAGATAATCTTGATCATAAACCTTGATCATAAACCCACAATTCATCGGTCTTAACAAACACACTGCAAAAAGAGGATTACATCAAATAGATCTCCACGAGAGAGGGGGAGAACATTGTATTGAGATCCAAAAAGAGAGAAGAAGCCATCTAGCTACTAACTATGGACCCGAAGGTCTGAGGTAAACTACTCACACTTCATCGGAGAGGCTATGATGATGTAGAAGCCCTCCATGGTGGATTCCCCTTCCGACGGAGCTCCGAAACAGGCCCCAAGATGGGATATCATGGATACAGAAAGTTGCGGCGGTGGAATTAGGTTTTTGGCTCCGTATCTGATTGTTCGGGGGTACGTAGGTATATATAGGAGGAAGAAGTACGTCGGTGGAGCAACGAGGGGCCCACGAGGCAGGGGGGCGCGCCCTAGGGGGAGGGCGCGCCCCCCACCCTCGTGCCCACCTCCTGGCTTTCGTGGCGTAGGGTCCAAGTCTCCTGGATCATATTCGGTGAGAAAATCGCGTTCCCGAAGGTTTCATTCCGTTTGGACTCCGTTTGATATTCCGTTTCTTCAAAACAGTGAAATAGGCAAAAAACAGCAAATCTGGGTTGGGCCTCCGGTTAATAGGTTAGTCCCAAAAGTAATATAAAAGTGGAAAATAAAGCCCAATATAGTCCAAAATAGTAGATAATATAGCATGGAGCAATCAAAAATTATAGATACGTTGGAGACGTATCAGGCATCCCCAAGCTTAATTCCTGCTCGTCTTCGAGTAGGTAAATGATAAAAAAGATAATTTTTGATGTGGAGTGATACTTGGCATAATTTCAATGTAATTCTTCTTATTTGTGGTATGAATATTCAGGTCTGAAAGGTTCAAGATAAAAGTTCATATTGACATAAAAATAATAATACTTCAAGCATACTAACAAAGCAATTATGTCTTCGCAAAATAACATGGCCAAAGAAAGTTATCCCTACAAAATCATATAGTCTGGCTATGCTCTATGTTCACCACACAAAGTATTTAAATCATGCACAACCCCGATGACAAGCCAAGCAATTGTTTCATACTATTGACATTCTCAAACTTTTTCAATCTTCACGCAGTACATGAGCGTGAGCCATGGATATAACACTATATGTGGAATAGAAGGGTGGTTGTGGAGAAGACAAAAAAGGGGAGGATAGTCTCACATCAACTAGGCATATCAACGGGCTAGGGAGATGCCCATCAATAGATATCAATGTGAGTGAGTAGGGATTTCCATGCAACAGATGCACTAGAGCTATAAGTATATGAAAGCTCAACAAAAGAAACTAAGTGGGTGTGCATTCAACTCACTTGCTCATGAAGACCTAGGGCAATTTGAGGAAGCCCATCATTGGAATATACAAGCCAAGTTCTATAATGAAAAATTCCCACTAGTATATGAAAGTGACAAAATGAGAGACTCTCTATTATGAAGATCATGGTGTACTTTGAAGCACAAGTGTGGTAAAAGGATAGTAACATTGTCCCTTCTCTCTTTTTCTCTCAATTTTTTCTCTTTTTTTCTTTTTTTATTTGGGCCTTTTCTCTTTTTATGATGGCCTCTTTTTTTCTTTTCTTATTTTTTTATTTTTTGTCTGGAGTCTCATCCCGACTTGTGGGGGAATCATAGTCTCCATCATCCTTTCCTCACTTGGGACAATGCTCTAAAAACGATGATCATCACACTTTTATTTTTCTTATAACTTTAACAATTACAACTCGATACTTAGAACAAAATATGACTCTATGTGTATGCCTTCGGCGGTGTACCGGGATATGCAATGATTCATGAGTGACATGTATGAAAGAATTATGAATGGTGGCCTTGCCACAAATACGATGTCAACTACATAATCATGCTAAGCAATATGACAATGATGGAGCATGTCATAATAAACGGAACGATGGAAAGTTGCATGGCAATATATCTCGGAATGGCTATGGAAATGCCATAATAGGTAGGTATGGTGGCTGTTTTGAGGGAGGTATATGATGGGTATATGATACCGGCGAAAATTGCGCGGTATTAGAAAGGCTAGCAATGGTGGAAGAAGGAAAAGTGTGTATAATCCATGGACTCAACATTACTCATAAAGATCTCACATACTTATTGCAAAAATTTAGAAGTCATCAAAGCAAAGTATTACGCGCATGCTCCTAGGGGGATAGATTGGTAGGAAAAGACCATCGCTCGTCCCCGACCGCCACTCATAAGGAAGACAATCAATAAATAAATCATGCTCCGACTTCATCACATAACGGTTCACCATACGTGCATGCTACGGGAATCACAAACTTTAACACACGTATTTCTCAACTTCACTAC
Organism: Triticum dicoccoides; assembly: GCF_002162155.2. NCBI lineage: Eukaryota > Viridiplantae > Streptophyta > Magnoliopsida > Poales > Poaceae > Triticum > Triticum dicoccoides. The sequence continues at coordinate 20,669,295 of NC_041389.1, read as the reverse complement.
TAAACTAGCATGACTCTAATATTACTACCTCCATATCTCAAAACAATTATCAAGCATCAAACTTCTCATAGTATTCAACGCACTCAAAAGAAAGTTTTACAAATCTTGAATACCAAGCATATTAGGATTTTTAAGAAAATTACCATGCTATTTAAGACTCTCAAAATAATCTAAGTGAAGCATGAGAGATCATGGTTTCTATAAAACAAATCCACCACCGTGCTCTAAAAGATATAAGTGAAACACTAGAGCAAAATCATATAGCTCAAAAGATATAAGTGAAGCACATTGAGTATTCTATCAAATTCCAAATCATGTATGGCTCTCTCAAAAGGTGTGTACAACAAGGATGATTGTGGTAAACTAAAAAGCAAAGATGCAAATGATACAAGACGCTCCAAGCAAAACACATGCCATGTGGTGAATAAAAATATAGCTCCAAGTAAAGTTACCGATGGAAGTAGACGGAAGAGGGGATGCCTTCCGGGGCATCCCCAAGCTTTGACTTTTTGGTGTCCTTAGATTATCTTGGGGGTTCCATGGGCATCCCCAAGCTTAGGCTCTTGCCACTCCTTGTTCCATAATCCATCAAAAGATTTCACCCAAAACTTGAAAACTTCACAACACAAAACTCAACAGAAATCTCATGAGCTCCTTTAGCGAAAGAAAACAAAACACCACTTCAAGGTACTGTAATGAACTCATTCTTTATTTATATTGGTGTTAAACCTACTGTATTCCAACTTCCCTATGGTTCATAAACTATTTTACTAGCCATAGATTCATCAAAATAAGCAAACAACACACGAAAAACAGAATCTGTCAAAAACAGAACATTCTGTAGTAATCTGTAACTAACGCAAACTTCTGGAACGTGAAAAATTCAGCCAAATTAGGAAGTTCTAGATAATTTGTTTATTGATCTACAGTAAAAAGAATCAACTAAAAAGCACGTTCCTGTGATTTATTAAAACTAATTTCGTGCTCACAAAGTTTCTGTTTTCTGTAGCAGAATCAAATAACTATTACCGTAGGTTATCCTAACGGTTTTATTTGGCACAAACACTAATTAAAACACAAAAACGAATATAACCATAGGCTAGAAAAATTATTTATTCCTAAACAGAAGCAAAAAAGCAAAAACTAAAATAAAATTGGGTTGCCTCCCAACAAGCGCTATCGTTTAACGCCCTTAGCTAGGCATAAAAGCAAGGATAGATCTAGGTATTGCCATCTTTGGTAGGCAAACCATAAGTGGCTCTCACGATAGATTCATATGGTAATTTTATTTTCTTTCTAGGGAAGTGTTCCATGCCTTTCCTTAACGGAAATTGGAACCTAATATCCCTTCCTTCATATCAATAATTGCACCGATCATTCTAAGGAAAGGTCTACCAAGAATAATAGGACATGAAGGATTGCAATCTATATCAAGAAGAATAAAATCTACGGGAACATAATTCCTATTTGCAACAATAAGAACATCATTAATTCTTCCCATAGGTTTCTTAATAGTGGAATCCGCAAGGTGCAAGTTTAGAGAGAAATCATCAAAATCGCGGAAGTCTAGCAAATCACACAAAGTTTTGGGAATAGTGGAAACACTAGCACCCAAATCACATGAAGCATAAAATTCATGATCCTTAATCTTAATTTTAATAGTAGGTTCCCACTCATCATAGAGTTTTCTAGGGATAGAAACTTCCAACTCAAGTTTTTCTTCCTAAGATTGCATCGAGGCATCAACGATATGTTTAGTAAACGCTTTATTTTGACTATAAGCATGAGGAGAATTTAGCACGGATTGCAACAAGGAAATACAATCAATTAAAGAGCAGCTTTCATAATTAAATTCCTTGAAATCCAAAATAGTGGGTTTAGCAATATCTAGGGTTTTGGTTTCTTCTATCCCACTTTTATCAATTTTAGCATCAAGATCTAAAAACTCTGAATTTTTGGAACGCCTTCTAGGTAAAGGTGGATCATATTCAGTCTCATCAAGATTCATATTACAAAACAAAGATTTGATAGGGGACACATCAATAACTTTTAGATCTTCATCTTTATTTTCATGGAAATTGGAAGAACACGCTTTAATAAAGGCATCTTTTGTAGCACGCATCCTAGCGGTTCTTTCCTTGCACTCATCAATTGAAATTCTCATGGCTTTGAGAGACTCATTGATATCATGCTTAGGAGGAATAGATCTAAGCTTTAAAGAATCAACATCAAGAGAAATTCTATCAACGTTCCTAGCCAATTCATCAACTTTAAGCAATTTTTCTTCAAGCAAAGCATTGAAATTCTTTTGCAAATTCATAAACTCTTTAACACTAGTCTCAAATTCAGAGGGCATTTTTTTAAAATTTCCATAAGAGTTGTTGTAGGAATTTCCATAATTATTAGAAGGATTACTAGGATAAGGCCTAGGATTAAAGTTCCCTCTATACGCGTTGTTACCAAAATTATTCCTACCAACAAAATTCACATACATAGATTCATTTTTATTCTCAATCAAAGTAGACAAAGGCATATCATTAGGATCAGAAGAAACACTCTTAGTAGCAAATAATTTCATAAGTTCATCCATCTTTCCACTCAAAACAATAATTTCTTCTATTGCATGCACTTTTTTATTAGTAGATCTTTCAGTGTGCCATTGAGAATAATTAACCATAATATTATCTAGGAGTTTAGTAGCATCTCCTAAAGTGCCTCCCGTGGCCGAATCCAAAAGATTTCTAGAAGCAAAATTCAATCTGGCATAAATTTTTTGTATAATCATCCACAAATTTAAACCATGAGTAGGGCAATTACGTATCATTAATTTCATCTTCTCCCAAGCTTGTGCAACATGTTCATGATCAAGTTGCTTAAAATTCATAATATCGTTTCTAAGAGAGATGATCTTAGCGGGAGGAAAATACTTAGAGATAAAAGCATCTTTGCACTTGTTCCAAGAATCAATACTATTTTTAGGCAAAGACAAAAACCAAGCTTTAGCACGATCTCTAAGCATAAAAGGAAATAGCTTCAATTTAACAACATCATTGTCAACATCCCTCTTCTTTTGCATATCACATAAATCAACGAAGCTATTTAGATGAGTAGCGGCATCTTCACTAGGAAGGTCGGCGTATTGATCTTTCATAACAAGATTCAATAAAGCAGTATTGATTTTACAAGATTCAGTATTGGCAAGAGGAGCAATTGGAGTGCTAAGGAAATCATTATTATTGGTATTAGTAAAGTCACACAATTTGGTATTATCTTGAGCCATCGTGACAAGCAAGCAATCCAACACACGAGCAAACAAAAAGCAAGCGAGAAAAAAGGCAAACGGAAAAGATAGGGAGAAATAAAACGGCAAGGGTGAAGTGGGGGAGAGGAAAACGAGAGGCAAATGGCAAATAATGTAATGCGAGAGATAAGGGATTGTGATGGGTACTTGGTATGTTGACTTTTGCGAAGACCTCCCCGACAACGGCGCTAGAAATTCTTCTTGCTACCTCTTGAGCTTGCGTTGGATTTCCCCAAAGAGGAGAGGATAATGCAGCAGAGTAGCGTAAGTATTTCCCTTAGTTTTTTGGAACCAAGGTATCAATCCAGTAGGAGGCTACGCGCGAGTCCCTCGTACCTACACAAAACAAATAGCTCCACGCAACCAACGCGATTAGGGGTTGTCAATCCCTTCACGGTCACTTACGAGAGTGAGATCTGATAGAGATGATAGATAATATTTTTGGTATTTTTGGTATAAAGATGCAAAGTAAAATAAAAGCAAAGTAAAAAAGCAAAGCAATAATAAAGTGATGGAAGATTAATATGATAGAGAATAGACCCGGGGGCCATAGATTTCACTAGTGGCTTCTCTCAAGAGCATAAGTATTTTACGGTGGGTGAACGAATTACTGTTGAGCAATTGACAGAATTGAGCATAGTTATGAGAGTATCTAGGTATGATCATGTATATAGGCATCACGTCCGAGACAAGTAGACCGACTCCTGCCTGCATCTACTACTATTACTCCACTCATCGACCGCTATCCAGCATGCATCTAGAGTATTAAGTTAAAGAAACAGAGTAACGCCGTAAGCAAGATGACATGATGTAGAGGGATAAATTCATGCAATATGATAAAAACCCCATCTTGTTATCCTCGATGGCAACAATACAATACGTGCCTTGCTGCCCCTATTGTCACTGGGAAAGGACACCGCAAGATTGAACCCAAAGCTAAGCACTTCTCCCATTGCAAGAACTACCAATCTAGTTGGCCAAACCAAACGGATAATTCGAAGAGACTTGCAAAGATAACCAATCATACATAAAAGAATTTAGAGAAGATTCAAATATTGCTCATAGATAATCTTGATCATAAGCCCACAATTCATCGGTCTCAACAAACACACCGCAAAAAGAATATTACATCAAATAGATCTCCACGAGAGAGGGGGAGAACATTGTATTGAGATCCAAAAAGAGAGAAGAAGCCATATAGCTACTAACTATGGACCCGAAGGTCTGAGATAAACTACTCACACTTCATCGGAGAGGCTATGATGATGTAGAAGCCCTCCGTGGTGGATTCCCCTTTCGGCGGAGCTCCGGAACAGGCCCCAATATGGGATCTCGTGGATACAGAAAGTTGCGGCGGTGGAATTAGGTTTTTGGCTCCGTATCGGATCGTTCGGGGGTACGTAGGTATATATAGGAGGAAGAAGTACGTCGGTGGAGCAACAAGGGGACCACGAGGCAGGGGGCACGCCCTAGGGGGGAGGGCGCGCCCCCCACCCTCATGCCCACCTCCTGGCTTTCGTGGCGTAGGTTCCAAGTCTCCTGGATCATATTCGGTGAGAAAATCGCGTTCCCGAAGGTTTCATTCCGTTTGGACCCCGTTTGATATTCCGTTTCTTCGAAACACTGAAATAGGCAAAAAATAGCAAATCTGGGTTGGGCCTCCGGTTAATAGGTTAGTCCCAAAAGTAATATAAAAGTGGGAAATAAAGCCCAATATAGTCCAAAACAGTAGATAATACAACATGGAGCAATCAAAAATTATAGATACGTTGGAGACGTATTAGTCGTTGACCATGTTGACCAGGCCGCGCCGAGATTACCAGGGCGGTGGACGATGGCAAGGCCTAGGAAGGGAATGACATGGAGGTAGGGAAGACTCGGCAGTTGTTTCCCATGCGGAGGGAAGTACGACTATACGAGGTTTACTGGTTCGTCTGCTGTTGCCGGAGAATAACAACATGTGTGGGTGAGTAGAGGGATGGCTAGGCCAGCGATGGGAGTACGGTGGGGCGGTGAGGCCTGCCGTGCAGCACAGCCGGCCGCGGGGAGGAGGGAGCAGGCAGTCCCGCCAGCGCTTGCTTGAGCGGCTTCAGTAGGAAGAGCAGAGATTGGAGAAGCACGACGGCCGCTGGATGGACATGCAACAATCACTGCTTGTGCGTCAACCTTTTGTTTAGGAAAGCCTCAAATCTGTGGAAAACAGCATACAGCCCATCTACCATTATTTCTAATAATTTACAGCCCATTTGCAAATTCTTAAGGTTTTTGTTGGAGCCCATATTCTTTTTGTTAGCATTACAGCCCATATGGTGGCCACGGTTAAACAATTATACGAAATTTTGCATATTTCGGTGCGGTCCGAACTGTTTTTAATCCCGAAATTTCGAGTCACATTCAAACTGATTTTAAAAATAAATGTATATCAATATAAAATCCAACAAATTGTCCACGCATAAAAATTAATGTAATTTAAAATCTCGAAATGAAAAAAAGAAATTTGAAACTAATTGCCGGTTTGATGTGTTTTAAAAATGTACAGCCCGTTTCTCATTACTGATAGGCCATTTTCTTGGCCAGCCGAATAAAAGCTCTCCTCGTCTTGAAAGATTTGCAGCCCAACAGGCCTGACAACCTTTTTCTTGCTCGGACGCACTTCCTTGCGTGCGAAGATGTAGCTGGTAGGTCCTAGCAGTCAGGGGGAAATGTTTTTTTTCATGAAATACAGTTGCCCGTCCGGTGGGTCCCTGCTGTCAGGTGGAGGAATAATTATTTTCCGCGTAATCAGGAGGCGCTTCCTTGCGGCTGCTGTGGACCCAGCTGTCAGCCTCTCCACGACAGTACTCTTCCGATGGAAGTCATTCCTTGACCACGTTGACCACGCCACGCCGAGAGCACCAGGGCGGTGGACGACGGTGAGGCCTAGGAAGGGGACGACACGGAGCCGGGGAAGACGCGGCAGTGGATGCCCAGGTGGAGAGGAGTACGAGGGTTCACTGGTTCGGCTGCGGTGTGAGGCTGCCGTCGCCGCAGGGCCTGGCTAGCGGTGGGAGTAGTAGGGGGCGATGAGGCATCAACGGCAGCACAGCCGACCACTGGAGGCAGGAGCAGGCGGTCTCGCCGGTGCTGGTTTTGGCGGCTGGTGCAGAAGAGCAGCGATTGAAGAAGTAGCAGGACCGTTCGATTCAAATCCAACGGTTACTGCTGCTAGAATCGTTTGTTGACTAAGTTGACAAGCCCTGCGTACGCGTGAACTTAGTAGGCCCACAGGTCAGCCTCCCAACTGGTGTGCCCTAGATGTCAGTGGAAGGAATCATTTTTTCGTGTAATAAGGAGGCAGTTGATTACGTGCGGCCAGGCCAGCGAAGGGAGTATGGTGGGCCGGGGAAGCCTGCGCGGCATCACAGCGGGCCACAAGAGGAGAGAGCAGGCAGTCTCGCCGGTGCTAGTTTAGGCGGCTGGAGCAGGAAGATCAGAGATTGAAGAAGCACGTCGGTCGTTGGATGGACATCCAACAGTCACTGCTGCTAGAATCGTGTGTTGACTGACAAAGCCCGTAAACAAGTCAGCCTCGAAATCTGTGGCGTGTACAACCCATTTGCTATTATTTTTATAATTTTTACTCATTTTCTAATTCATATGGAATTTATTGCAGCCCATTTTCCATTTTTAGAATTGCTGCCCATTTTCTGGTGAGTACCAGGGTCAAAAAATTAACTAAATATGTGGGAAATTTTGAAAATTCACAATTTTTTGCTGGGGACCAAAATATTTTTAATCCAAAAATTAGTAGCCATACTAAAAGAAATTTGAAAATAAATTAGTACTATGTCATGTTAAATCCAATGAAATACGTATAAGATATAAGTGAAGAACAAAAACAAAAAAAGAAACTAATATCCCATTTGCTATAATTTTTTTTGGAATTTTCAACCCCTTTTGATATTACTTTTAACAGACACTGACCATACTCTTTGGCCAGGCCGGAATGCATCCCTCCTCGTCTTGAAAGATTTGCAGCCCAGTAAGTCGGAGAAAACAAATAGGCCTAGCTTGTGTATTCTTCAAAAAGAAATACTGGGCTACCTATTTTCCCAAAGAAAAAACTGCTGGGCTGGTCATGTTGTTAGACGGGCCACATAGACCGCACAACCCAGTTTGTAGCCTGCTCCTCCGAATTACTACTAAAAAAGTTGTGCAATTCTGTCGTTAATTGACTATACTTTGAAAATGATGTGGGCCCCAGATATCAGCAGGGTGGATTAGAGTAAAAAACGAGGAGTTCATCTGAGTAGTAAAAGAGGCGCTTGCTTGTGTTCAGGAGTGGACCTGGTGGGTTCGTACTGTCATACTCACAACTACAGTCCTCTCCCGATTCACTATGTTGATAGGGACCGCTTTGAAAAAAAACTATGTTGACAGGGGCGGACGGCGGCGTCACGGCGAGCGCACCAAGGCGGAGGATAAAGTGTTGTTGCCAATGTGCTGGGCTGGGTTGGACATTCTTATTGAAAAATAAAAATGGACCGGATCTATTTACGACGTTGACTACGATTTGCATGGGTCCGCTGGTTGCAGGAAGAAAATGTTGGGAGAAAGAAGACTGGTCGCTATCTTTGCCGAAGAATAATATCGACTGAATGTAACGACACTATCATAGGAAATAATATCCTCCTATTAAATCATGAATTTAAAGAACTGGTGCATGAGCATTTAGCTTTATTTATTTATTAACTTATTTATGTTTAGGGGACCATGAGCATGTAACTGGGCCGGATTCATGTGAGAGCCTCCCTTCCAGTTAATTATGGGCTTCTCTATTGGGCCTTCATCAGTGGCCTGCATGTTATCAACAAGTGGAAAATGTGTGCCATACAAAAAATAGTATGCGCTACGTACGGTACGGGGCACTAAAGGATCGAACCGTGCAATGACTTCCAAAACATTGTGTTTGTCGTTCTAACAACACATTTATTCAACCAACAGACAAAATATACTACTGATTGTACATTGAAAACAGCAGTAGCAGCAACCAGGGCTAGGGTGCAACTGAAGCAGCAAGCAGGCCAGAAGAGTGAAGACGCAGGTCTCTCTTCCAAACCAAACATCAGCCAATATTACAAAAGGGCTACCAAAAAAGAACAAGTGTATGAATCAAACTAAATAAATATCCTACTATACCAAGTGTACGCATCTAACTAACTGGCTCAGTTAGTCGTTACTATTTATTAAGCTGTGGAGATTGGCTGACGGCTTGAACCAGATGGGTGCCTGACGGGGGAAACTCCAGCCAGCAGGTCGAAGTTTGATACTTGCGACCCTCACTCCTACTTTGGGCTGCAGAGCGTGGCGGCACATATCAGGGCATGGTGCATGCAGAGACGCATGGTACGCTGTGTACACACAGTTTTGCCTGATGAACGAAACCGCGCTGCCATCATGATCCTTGCCGTCGGTTATCTCCTGGTTAATCGGATAATTCAGTCCGACAAAGAGAGAGCGTGTACCAAGGCTACTTACCAACCTCCAGTCAAAAATTCCTGAAGGCCCAGAGAAGCTGGGATCCTGCTCAAAGACCTTGCAGTGACTGTGATTGATTCCATGAAACAACAGTCCGGTACGTGCGAACGATCATCAATCGTTCGCCGTCGTCTGATCGAGCCAGGAACCACCTGCAACTGCCATGCCGCTTTTCTTTGAAAGGTTCTGGGATTAGGAAGGGTAGGGACACCAGGCGGCCTACAACATCATATCAAGTTGGAGTCAAATAACCCTAAAAAAAGTTGGGGTCAAATAAAAAAGGGCTCTTAATGTAGTCAATCTTAAGAATAGCATGTTATGAGCATGAATATTTTTTCAGTAAATGTTGACAGTAATATAAGCAAGCCATCATGATATCATAGGAAAGTAACATACTGCTGTAACAGCCGTTTGTAGCGATGACTGGAGTAGGCGAGCAATACGTCCAGCCATAGAAGGATTGGACAGCGTAAATGAAGCCCTTGTGTTCAATGGCATCAGAGAACCATGGAGGATGTATGATCCTGCGATGGACGTGCAGATTTATCCACTTACCGCAGTGACCTGTCAGATAGGCGAGACCGCGGTTGAAGAACGCAATTAGCCTGAAGTCTTTATAATTCGCAGATCTTGTGGGCACTTGGCAGATTACAACCTTGAGCAAATCAAACTTGGTATCATGTTGTCTACTGTAAGATTCCGAGTATTCTGGGCCACGGTGCCAAAGCAGTGCAGTGTTTATCGAAGGAAGGGGGATCAATCGCCGAGTGTAGACCTCCACGAGCATCCAGCTGCCGCGACCTGACGAGCACCATCCAAGACGTGTTCATGCCGACCCAGTACATACCGTTAATGTAGTTGAGGGTGACGGGGATCGGATCGCAGTCAAGAGGGTTGATGCTCGCCACCCTATGATCGTTATGTTGCGTGATACACCATTTCTGAAGATCAGGCGGCATCAGCAAGCAAGGAGCTGGCTTAAAAAGCTCCGGGCTGAGGGCTTTGAGTAAACGGTACAGCCCCGAGGAGCACGCGACGAGTGGCATGGTACTGAGATTGTCCACACGCAAAACAATGAGCTTGATTACCTCTGTGGGAAGCGAATTCCAGCCACTCTTTCGGCGGATGTTGCTCGGTTCTGCCATTGTTAGTGCTTGGGTTTCGGACGAGGGGGGGGGAGGCGCCTTAGCGGGGATGGAAGAGCGGAGAAAGATGGAGAAGCGAATATGTGCTGCGGGAAGTGGACAGGTGATGATGACTATAGCACGTCGCTTGACTTACGAGACACATACCAGCAGCGTAGGGTCATATCTAAGTTGGACAACTTGCTTGAGTGATCACAGTACTGGTACTCCCTACAATACCTGCTACTATGCCCTAACTTTCTTGAGTAGAGTAGTAGTGGAGTAGGACTCTGCTCTACTACTAGCACCAGAGGAGTAGTATGTTCTAATATAAAATAGTTACAAACTTCAATGACCGACCGTGGAACGACTACGAACCGCCATCGGTGCTAACTCCAATCCTGCAAGTCATGGATTTGTTTCTTTTTAACTTTCTGTATGAATCTGTAGCTAGCCTGCAAGTCATGTACACTGTACTAACAGTGGAACCCAGAGAGTACTTAGAAAACAAGATTAAGGATGCAATTAACTTTTTATAGAGGGAGAATCATACACGCAATTAACTCAAATGGATTGGACGTGACTCTATTATTCTCCAACGGCAACCGGCAAATTTCCTCCCGCGGGCCGGAGTAGGTTTCTCGGTTTGCATGCGGGTTTAACGGAGGGGTTTGATGGAGGCGAGGAGGCGTGTTCAGCCGGGCGTGCAGTGGACGGTGCAGTACTATTTGATTTGACTACTACAACTAGTATATTATAAAAAACAAAGAAGAGTAGTAGAGATAGAGATAAGAATAGAGACTAGGGAGGAGCACCATCTACTGCTTCGTGGGCTACTCCTACACTCCATTTGGCGGCCGCAACGTCCCCTACAGCCGCTCCCTCCTGCGCTCCATTCGGCGGGTGCTGTTGAAATTTGGGGAGCGCACTCTCGCGACTGCTAGCAGCGACGACTTCTTCCCCAACCTCGGCAACCTCTTCCTCAACGACATGGGCGACAACCTCAACGTCAATGGTGCTGCTCCCGTTGCACCGTATGTGTTTCTTTCCTTCCTGTTCGAAATCGTGGTAGAATTCATGTTTCTAGTCTGTGTCCTAGATTCGATCTATTCATCTACTACGCTAGTCCGCAAGAATAGTTTAATCTCTGTTATAGCCGTCATGATTTATTTTGTGCTTATTCGGACTAGATATCGTAGTAACTTACTCATATATTCAATTGGCGGAATGTCCCCTACAGCCACTCCCGTTTCATGGACGGCCTGGTCGATGCCTCCAAGGAGCCCTTCGTCTACTACTATGAGTGCCCGGTGTCGTTTTGGGGCTCGCGGCGGACATCGTGCATCACCTGACGCAGGCGTGCGGCAATCACTACTGGCCCTTGACGAAGAACGTCAAGTATGAGACATGCTACCCGTTCACCGTGCCGAAGTCGCTGGAGGATCAGCGCTGCCTGCTAGTCTCGGAGGAGGACGGCAGCATCTTCCTCTTGATCGTGGCCACTGGCGAGGCCCGCGCAGGCCGCCGCCACATCTCTGTAGTGTGCGTCAGGGGCGACGCCGCTGACGCTGACACTGGCACGAGGCTGATGTACGGGTGCGTGCTCACTATTGCTACCCCTCAAAGGTCCGTGCGCGGCGACACTGGCTACGCCAAGCATACTTGGACTCTGCCGAGCTGGGACTTCCCCGCCGATGTGGACATGGAAGACGCACAGTGTTATTTGACCCCCAACAATGTGCACGGGGACTCCAAGGAGGTTCACCTGGACATCTGCATATTCAAGTTAAATGTTGATCATTAGTCTTCGCTCAATGTAATCCGCTGTCTAAGCATGTGGAGACTTCCATGCATGATCTTGCTCTATTGGAGTATCGCGCATGAATAAAAGTGTATCCATTTATGGTTTAGTCTAGAATCTTCCATGTATGAATTTTTACTACAGTACTGGTGAAAGACTTATGATGAACCATTTCTTACATATCCTCTGCCCCCTTCCAAGTCATCCTGATTTAATCCCTCCGTCTAGGTGTATAAGGGCATGGTTAATACTTAAATAGAATAGCCAAATGTTGACTATAAGAAAGTGCCATGTCATCTGTAGCCAACATGTATAACAATGGATACTCAAAAACTAATTCTTGAAGATCATTTCCTGCAAAGCACAATAAGAGTTATTTCTTCATAAGTTTTGGATGCAGGTTGAACAGTTGAACGCTTTTGTTTGCAAAAGATACGTTTTTATCTATTTCACCCGGATGTTTGTGAGCTCTAGAGATGACATAATATCTGAACAAACCTATCGATACCCGTTACACATGAGATGACCCCCACATCCTTTGTCAAAATAAACAACTCCCCGATCAATGCATTTCACTCTTCCGTGCAACGCACGGGCACCTTACTATAGATTAGTACGACCAAAAATTGAACTAATATTATATATAGTACGATAAATGATGATGCATGTCACCTAAAATTATATCATTGAAAACTATGTTCAAATACGAATCCAAAGATATTGTTTTTGTTGACATGCACTAACATTTTGTCAGTTAAATCTTCAGTCAAATTCAATGGGGGATAAACCACGACCGATGTAGTAGTACTAGTGTAGAGGGCGGCGCTGCACAGGAGTCTCACCTCTGACCCCGCTCGTGGCGCGGCAGTAAAGTCGTCATATCACAAAACCCAACCACTCCCAGTAATAAGTGGCCTGGTAAAATAAACGGACAAGCAACCATCACATACCTCCGTCTTTTTTGCATTTCATCTCTCTGCATTTACTTTCTCCGGTTCATCTCGCACACTCGATCCCTAGCTACTACTCCTAGTATCCCTAGCTACTACTCCTAGGGCCAGTTCTTTTGGCGGCTTCCCCAGCTTTTCCCATAAGACTAGTCACAATGGAGAGTAACATTAAGGCACCTCACTCATTTATGTGGGCTGCTAAACTACTACTAGTAGTACCTCCGTCCTGGTTTATTCATCACCTTGTAATTTGTTCTAAATTTTGACGAAAGATTTAACTGATAAAATGTTAGTGCATGTGACATGCACTAACATTTCATTAGTTAAATTTATGATCAAAATTTGACACAGATTACAATGGGGACCAATAAACCAGGACGGAGGTAGTAGTTATGGGATTACTAATCTAGAAGCCTAAAAGAACTGGCCCCTGGTACTCCTACTAGTAGTAGTACTCAAGTTGGAATTCCAATTGCACGGCACAACTTGTTAGGCAAAAAATTTGATACAGGGTGTAGGAAGCGGTTTGGGAATTTGCATGCCTTTCCAACCAGTGAGATACTCCGTACAAAGTACGACAGAGAAATAACCACAAAGAAGGAAGCTAAAAGTAAACAATCAAACGAGCATTTTTGCATTTGTTTGGCATTCAATCATTTCACAAGCTTGACTAGTGTTGTTTTTCTACTTTTACAAAAAACGCATCTTAATGTTAAAACGTGCATTTGCACGTACATAACTAATGGTAGTACTCCCTCCGTCTAGGTGTATAAGTCTTCCCTCCTTCTTGGTCATGGTGCACAACCAAAGATGACTAATTGACCTAGACGGAGGGAGTAGCACAGTCTGCAAGCATATATCGAGAGACACGTGTAGTGCGATAGTATATAGTAAAGTTTGTGCTACATGCACGTACTTACAAAATGCGTACGAATACACAAGGTTTCCAAACTTTACCTTTTACATACTTAATTAAGGACGCTAAAAATTCCTGAACGTTCAGGATTTATCATTTGCGTCCCAAAACTAATGAGATCGCCTTACGAAACAAAAATTATACTCCTCCTAAAAGCCACGGCGCTCGCAGGAGCGCTTGCGGCGCGCCACGAGTGCCCTGGTGCACGGTCGTTTCCCAGCGCACCGACACAACGCCTCTTCCTCAGCCTTGCAACTCGCGAGGTGCAGATTGGCGGCTTGCCGGTGGGCGAGCGCGATCTTACCGGTGTGGTGATCTGGCGCCAACAGGTACTCCTCCTCGTTGGAAGCATGCACCCGGTCCATGTACTGCCAAGCATAGATGAGGCGCTTGAGCCCGACTGCACTCAGGGCGTCGGCACGGGCGTCCTCCGCCACCCTCACGGCCCTCGACGAGCCTTCTGCCAAAGAGCCAATTGTCTGACTCTCTCGGACGTGGCATAGGCCTCCCAGGCAGCTTGTTCCGCGGTGTGCTTCTCTTCCTCGACCTTCTTCTCCGCCTCTATTTTGGCGCGCTCTGCTGGAGGCAAAGCCTTCCACAAGGCGGCATCCATTTCTTTCCAAAGCTCCTCAAGGCTGGGGGGCTCGGCGGGCGGAGCGGTGTTCTCCTCGTAGCGGGGAGCCAGTGCGTCCTCCGATGCGCATGCTGGTGAGATTGGGAATGCTAATGCGTCCACCTCGACGCGTCGCGGCGAGGAGCGGAACACCGATGCGTCCTCCTCGACTAGTGGCGGCGAGGAACGGAACGACGACGTGTCGCGTCGCAGCGAGGAGTAGAACGCCGACGCGTCCTCCTCGACTAGTGGCGGCGAGGAACGGAACAGCGACGCGTCGCGTCGCGGAGAGGAGTGGAATGCCGAAGCGTCCTCCTCGACACGTGACCGTCCACGCGGTGCAGCGAGGGGTGCCTAAGGCTTGGGTAGGGCGATGCCATGGTGGTCGACGTGAGAGGAAGGGGGAGGAGATAGCAATGAACGTGAATGTGAGGGGGAGGAGATAGTGATGTCAGGCGCAGTATTTATAGCAAGCAATGGCACACCTACGTAAGATATGGACTGAGCTGCACTGACTTAACTGCAGGTCCAGTTGCGTCACTAACATGTGGGCCAGACCCCTGTTGGGACCATATGTCAGTGAACCAATGCACCTGCAGTTACGTAATAGCTACGTGGGCATATTTGTTGGAGTAAATTACGGGGGAAGGAAGGGGTGGAAATATTGCTGGTCATAACGGATTGGACGAGCGCGGGGGAAGGAGAGTCATGCATGCAGATTTTTTCCACATGGGGTGGAGTGGTGGGACCGCCGGAGGGAGAAGAAGAGTCTGGCAGGCATATTGTTTCCACACATGGAGAGGAAACGATTTGGAGACGAACGGGTTTCCTGCAGGTATGGGGAACGGTGCATAATAAATCTCATCTTGCATGGTGGGCTAGGTATAGTCTCAAGTCATTAAAAACATACATGCCCCACACATGTTAATATTTCAAGGTGCACTAAATTATTGCATGCGATGATTAAGGCTGGCCATAATGGTGGTATCTTAGCTGGTATCATGCACACGGGAATAGCAAACATGTTGATGTGGCAAAGAATTAAAGAAGAGAGGGGCTTAGAGTAACTAGTGTTCATGCATGCGTTGGTAAACACATTTTTTTGTGAAGAACTACAAAAACTATTCCACCGCCTCTATCTTGCTAAGAGTAGGTCAAATTTTTGAATCGGGCCCTTTAAACTAGAAGGGAGGTAGTAGTACTCTAATAGCTAACTTTGGCCCTGTTTGGATCCATGTGTTAGAGTTAGTTTGGGTTAGTTTGAACTCAACTAACCCAAAAAAGTCTAACCCACCCAAGAGGTGCTTTATACTACTCATTATAATCAGTATTGTAGATATTGATATTTTTAGTATAAACGGTTGACGGAAGTAAAAAGGACCAGAGGGAGTATCATGCATGCACAGTATGCAAAAGAATTGCTCATTTATAGCCGATTGAAGTCTCAAAGGGCGCGACCGCGCGAGGGAGGCGAAGGTCATGGGAGGTGCGACGGTTGACGGAATTAATTGAAGTTACACACAAGCCGTCATGGCGTGCGAACAGGCATAAGCTATACCCTCAGGCCTACAATATGGGTGTAGTAGACATGACATCTAGTGGGTCCCGCATAGTTCTCGAGAACTCTTTGGGGGCTTGCAGCCGTTTATCCACCAGGCAAGCCAGCAACCCCACGCCGTTCGCATGCCCTAATCGTCCCCGTCTTCTACTAGTATAGTACCTTACAACAGTTTGCTCCCAGTCGTCCCGTCCTTCCACATTACGGCAGTTCCACTAATCCTAACCCTCCTCCCAAATCCATGCGTCCCAAATCTCCATGATCGGCGGTGAGTACAGCGTTAGAACCATCACCGGCGATGAGTTCGACGTCATCTACACCCGTTCTTCCGCAATGGTGAAAGAATGCCTTGCTCGCTTCAAACGCATGTTCGAAAACTGAAATGATGAGTGGGTCGCTGGGCTAGATGTTGAGTACACGACAGTCCTGGGAAGCGAGAAGAAACTAAAGGAGGCAGAGAAGAAGAAGCCCGCCGTGATCCAGGTTTGCGTGCATGACTTATGCTTGGTCTACCAAATATGCCATGCCGACGTTGAGTGCGAGGAATTTAAGAAGTTCCTCAAGGGCGGCCGACTCAAATTCGTTACTGTAGACTTTAGGAACGACAAGGAAATCCTGGGTCGGATAGGCCTCGTTGCAGGCGACCCCTTCGACCTCCATAAGGAAGGGCTGGTGTCCTCCTCTCAGCCTTCAATGCTGACCCTAGCAGCAGCCATGATTGATCGTTCATACGCTAAACTGAAGAGACCTCATCACGAGTTTCATCATGCATGGGAGTCGAAGACATTAGATGAAGATCACATCCTGTACGCAGCAATGGATGCCTACCTTTTTTTAAATATCTACAAGGGTTGGATGAAGAAGCAGAGCCCGGTGTCCGGTTCACGCAAAGAAGCATCGGCGAAGAGGAAGAGGGACGAGGACGAAGTCGAGGACGTGGACTCGGACTTCGAGTAGGTGGCAGTGCCATCGCTCATGCTGGTTCTACTGCAGTGTCAAGTGGACTAGTTGCTTAGTTTATTATCAAGGGTGTGTTGTGCTGAGGCCCCAGCAGAACTCTGTTTATGTTCTTTCTCGTTATTTGAACTCGTTAGTACGTACAGTTGTACTAGTACTATGTCTTACTACTGTTGTTACTGCAGTTGGTACTACTGCTCGTATCTTCGTGTTCCTACTGTAGTTAATACGTTCGTACTAGTAGTATAATTTGGGTTAGTCGATTTGTGAAAGAAGTTCGATGGAGTGAAGGAAGAAGACGGCAGGGTGCCCATGATCTATCTTATGAGTGTTGGGTGTGGAATGCAGTTCGCCGGAAAAAATGGATCGTGCCCGGGGTTAAACGGATGGCGGGGGTGGGGGCAGCATGGCGGTGGTAGGCGGTTCAGGGGAGGGCGCGGTGGCGGCGGCAGGCAGTTAGGCGTGTGGCGGGTTCAGAAGATGAACCGTGCATCTATTTCGGAGGTTGAAGAAGCCCTTCTAGCCATCCATGTTGCATCAAACGGCTCACAAGAGTCGACTGACCCAAATTGCTCCTTCAGATTGCAGGATCCACGTGGCATTCAAGGTTTCGAAGGTAGATTCCGCGTCCGCACCCGGTTTGCGGGCTCGACGCATGCGCGACCGGCTTCCACCGCAACAGCTACCATGCGCGCCTCCTCCGCGCGGGCGGAGACGACAATGACACGCTAGTTCCTCCTCGTCGGCGTGCTGGAGCACGCGCTTGTCCTCCTCTTCTTACGTTGTGTGCATAGATGCGGCTCCACCAGTTGCTCACGTGCTTGGCAGCGCGGCAACATCGCGAGGAGGGACTGCAGACTACGTGAGCGGGCGAGCCTTCGGCTTGGCGGCGACACGGCGGTGATGGGCGAGAAATTGTTGGCCGGAGCAGGCGGGCGCCGACATGCGCAACGGCAGCGGCAGCATATTGATGAGTGCGCGTATGGGAGCTTAGTTTAGTCTTACATAGGGTTGGTCAAACTTAAAATAAAACCGTACTAGTACACGTTAACATTAGACTTAGGCAGCGCTTTTATTAGTTACCGCATCAATGATACGGAATCTTGTGCAAGCGCGTGAACTGCGGCCGCGCGGTCGATCGAACGGCGCGTCACCGTGTCGTGCTCGAAGGACATCCACCGAACCTTTTTGTGTGTGTGAAATCAATCCCCGAATATTACTCAACTTTTTTTTCTGGGAAAAGTTCTTGACACTACAATATTTCCATATATTTGAATTTAGCTCCAGTTCGTGTTTATTTGGATTTGGACGTTTTAGGTGTGCCGTAGTTTTCTTAATACTGATTTTAGGGCTGTTTGGTTCCCAGCCACCGTTTGCTAAGCCAAAATTTGGCAGCCACAGTAGTTGGCATGTGTTTTGTTTTTGCCACACTTTGGCTTGCCACACTTTATTGCCCCTATGGCCCACTTGTCATAGAGACAATGTTGCCACACTTTCCTAAGGTTAGTTCTTCAAAATGAGAGCCACAAGTTGGCAAGCCTAAGGGAATCTTGCCACACTTTTTGAGTGTATGTAATGTGGGACCCTAATGTGGCTTGCCTAAGGTGTGGCTTGAACCAAACACCCACCTAAGTTGGTCAAACTTGCCTAACCTTAGGTGTGGCAACCTTAGGCAAACTTACGGGCTGTTTGGTTTTAGGCCTAGGAATGCCACATTTTGCCACAGAATTTTTGCCACACTTGACTAAGGTTAGTTATTTAAAATGAGAGCCACAAGTTGGCAAGCCTAGGGGAATCTTGCCACACTTTGTGAGTGTATGTCCTGCGGGGCCCTAGTGTGGCAAAAAGTATATTGCCTAAGGTAAGGCTTGAACCAAACACCCTCCTAAATTGGTCAAAGTTGCCTAACCTTAGGTGTGGCAAGATGTGGCAACCATAGTCACAAACCAAACAACCCTGTCTCAAACCAAACAGCCCCTGTGTGTGTGACTGAGAGAGAACGTGTGTATGTGTCCATATGTGTATTGTGGCGGAAGGGCAATGTGGAGACGTGTGCGTGTGATAGAGACATAGAGAGGTGTGAATGTGCAAATGGTGATGCATGAGTGAGACATAGATAGATGCCGATACATTGTGTATACATGAGAGAACGGTCTTCTATTTTACTTGTGTGTTTGTGTGTGTGTGTGTGTGAGAGAGAGAGAGGAGCATCTGTAACACAACAACCATCTCTCTCGATTCGTCTGTCCCTCGCACGATCGCATGTAACACATGCATCAACGCGCACATTTTGACACCCTCACCCGGCACCTGCCCACCTCAAGGCCCGCACATCGCTCTCTATATCGCACGAACAATCTCTTCATAAATACCCTGTTTAGCAAGTAGCTTTCCGTCACATACACACACATTTCTCTCCTTAGGTTTGTTTCTCTCAATATCTGACACACACACACACACAGCACACGTCACACACACACACCCTCCCCCAAGCACACAATTCATCCCCATCCAAGGTTATATGGCGACCACTCTAGCTTGTGCTTCTTTGCACCCCAGCATGCACAACACCTCAATCTTCAAAGAGGGCATCAAGGAGATCGAAGATGGCGACCACACTGCGCTAGAGAATGCGGGGCCATTTGGAAGCAGGATGATGTGACGACGGCTGACTGACTCCTCCCCCCACCCTCTCTCTCTCGCACAAAATTACCAATCCCTCTCTCCCCCGCACACATTTATCAATCCCTCAACCCACGAGATCCTTCCCCTCTCGTCCATGTTTTTCCAGCTCTCTCATCAAACCTGTTGTCTCTTCTCCTTCCACGTGTACAGAATCCGGATGCACACGCATCTCACGTATATTACATGTCTCCATCTTTCTCACAGACGTAACTTCTTCCTCTCTCTTTCTCTCTCTATCTCCCTCTTTCTGTTTCGTTAGGTTTGTCTCCTACTCTCTCGTCCACATACATACAATCTTTCCGGCCCTATCTGCTCCATCTTCGCAAGCTCTCTCTGCATGTTTCATTCACACATTGGGACATGTTCAAAATGTTGCTTTTATAATGGCTGATGTAGAGTTATTATTGGTTTTGTTGCATCCTACAAAGTAATAACTATGAAATGCATTTTGATTGTCATTTGACTGGGATTATGCGAGTTTGATCATGTTGTGAACTACTATAGACCTCGTATACATCTTGTAATTCGACAATGATTGTAACTATTGAATTGTATAGACCATTACATTCGAAGTCAGCAGCCTAATATATTTATTTCACAATTTCAATAAATGATTAATTCACTACATACTAAGAAAACAAATGTGTACATCCTCCATTTTTATTTAAGTCTGCGTATTAGCATTGGTCAACGTCAAGTTTTGTGAACTCTCAGAAAGTTTATAACAAAAAATATTAACATATAATAACAAATAAATACCATTAGATTCATTATTGAATGTACTTTCACATCATACATATCTGTTATGGTAAGTGTTTATATTTTTCTATAAACTTGGTCAAACTTTAGGAAGTTTGACTTCGGTCAAACCCAATATGCAAAGTTTACTAGTACTACTCGCTAGTTGCTTAGCCGAATCACCCAACACACCACATGGGGAGTTCAGTGTCACAAAATTTTAAGGTCGGCGGGAAAATCTCCCGCGACCCTGATTCGAGTAGTGGGAAGTTACCATCATAGCCTTCGGAACAGGCCTACAGATGACGGTTGGTAGGGGGCTGTTTTCGTAACTTCAGGTTCACCCTACCCAGCCAACCCCACCCCGGCACCCAGAGTAGTACACCTGAATACTCCCCATTTTTTATCCGCACCGCAAAATAGACTTCTCCACGGCACCGCAGCCTTTGTGCTCCTCCCCTTCTACATCAGCGCACTCGTCCACCGCAGGGCATCTACCTCATCGACGACCTTGTACGCCGCACTGGAGCCGGTCCACCATCGTCATTGTACACAGAGCCTCTTCCCCGGCACCGTCTTCCACGGTCTCGGATCTGCTTCTCGGAAGCCAACGCCAAGCGCAGAAGCACCACCATCGTGGACAATGAATTGACTCCCGTTGCCGACCATGACTCACAGAGGCCGCCGCGACCATCGTTCTCCTCCTCGATTGGTAATGTGTGTATTGAATCACCTAGTAGTACATGTGTAGTTCCAATTTTGTTCATACCTACCCTTCAAATTTCTTGGGTGCTATTGTTCCCGTAAAAGTAATTGGTTATAGCCTCCATTGTCCAACAGAATATCAGCTTGTAATTGTGGGTCGCTCATGTATCGCGCTGTGCTTGGGTAGGTATTTCATCTACAACCAGTAGTGTGGCAAATGATGGATATTTTTTTAGAACTAGCAAGATGCCCATGCGTTGCACGCATCAAGATGCATTTGTATGAGTAGTTTATCTTGTGGGAGAAAATGATGAACGAGGGAATGCCTTATTTGCAAATGCGGAGAGGGGTGTGCGTATCTTTTTGCAAAATTGCCACAGTTTCCTTCCTATCCGTCGGATATAAATCGGATGGCCTATATTGCAGGATGGCAGGAACACCATCATCACCAACTCTGTTTTTTATAAGAGTAGGGAAAAAGTAGAGAAAAAAATAGAGTAGAGAAGTATAGATAAATATTAAATATAAAATAAATATAACAATAGAGAAGAGAGTAGAGATAGTAGAGACGTGGGGAAAGGATTGCGCGCGGGGGGGAAAAAGCGGCCGGGCGTGCGCTAGTTTTGGTGCGCGGCGTCCGGCGCACTTTATAAAATCCAACGCCCTCCCACCGCTCTGTGCCTTGCCACCGCTCTCTCCCCGCTCTGTGCCTCGCCACCGCTTTCTCCCTGCTCTTTCTCGCCTCGCCGCCGCCGCGCCACCATGCCGCTGCGTCGCCGGGAAATTTGGGGATACCGCGGCGTCCGCTCGCGCCCCTCCGGCGGCTTCTCCGCCGAGATCCGGTTCCGTGGGATGCGCCTCGGCCTCGGCAATTTCGACACCGCCAATGAGGTCGCCCGCGCATACGACGCGGCGGCGTGGCGCCTCCGGTGGCCTCATAGAACATTGAACTTCCCCAACGTGCCGACGCGGGAGCGGGCACAGGAGCTCGCGCCTCTACCGCGGCTTATCACCGACGAGGATCGTCGCGACAACCGGAGGCTAGAGCACCGTCTCGGTATCACTGAGATGGACGAGGAAGCCATGGCGCTGTGGCGCCAACGCTTCCCGCAGGACATCATCAACGAGTGCGATTTCTACGAGCAAAGGAGGGCGGAGAGGGATAAGAGGAGGGCGGAGCGAGCCGCCTATCGCGAGGACAAGCGTAGGCGAAAAGCGGACGCTCAATTCAACATGAGGCTAGGAGCAGTGTCACCTTGGGAATCCGACGACGATCGGTATCTTCATGCCTACAGTCAGACATCAGAGGAGGACATCACCGAGGAGGAGTCGGACGACGAGGAGTAGTTGAGTAATCTATTTTTTTATCTATCTATGCTGAGAACTATCCTCTACTCTCTATCTCTACTTCTCGATCTCAGCACTGTAAATGCTTTTTTAAAGCGCTGCGCGTTGCGATTCTGTTGGAGATGCTATAACATGGCAGACGAGTGCTTTAATGTTGCCCACAAGATGCGCGAGTATTATTAGTAGTATATTTTTCTTGCCATGTTGAGATTCTAAAACCATGAGTGCGAACATGCATAGGAGCAATGAAGACGAAACACAGGATATTGGGGACATCTTCAAGGAGCATGGCAAGTTAAAGAGGAGCTGCACCGAACCTATAAAACGAGCTTTGGTAAGTAACACCCTTTCAATTACTTTCGTTTAGCCTCGTGTTCTTCGATGTGTATATGTTGTAGTTTCTGTTTCTCTTAAGCCTTGTGTTTTTTGATGTGTCATAAGAAGAGTCTTAATCGTCCTAATGCTTTCGTTTTTAGCTTGATGTAGGAAGTGGGTGTTCTCACCTTGTAGTCTGTTTTTATTTTTTTTTCCTTTTGAATTCACTTCTCCCAGTTCTGTTTATCTGGCTTCTACTAAATGGATCTCGGTTGCTCTGAGTAATTATCTAAAAAAGAAGTAACTTCATGTTAGGATGCAGTTCCTGCGAGGAGGGAAGTATGGTCAACCTCGAGATCATGTTTCCAGAATGAGGCTGGATTACACACAAGGTGCCAGTTACCTAATGATGCTGGATTAGACACAAGGTGCAAATTCCCAGATGATGCTGGATTATACACAAGCCAGGTGGAGTCGTCAGTTGTTCGTGTTCTCGTGGCTCTAGTAAAGGCTGAAAGAAAGCGTGCAACAACCCTTGAGAATGTAGCCGAGTTCCTGAAGAAGCGAAAAGAGCAATCAGATGCTCTCTTCACCCATGCCAAAGAAGAGATGTAAGAAGCCAGAAATAAGCTAGTAGAGGCAGAGCAGGCTAGGCGTCTCCTGCTATCTAAAACTGTTGTCCATATAAAATTTCCTTCATAGTAGCTAGGTTCAAATGTTTATCCAGTTAGCATGCCTATTGTGATGTCCGTGCATCTACTGATGTGGCACATAATATATTTTTTCGGGTCAAGTAATAACAACAATTACTTTCCAAACAATAACAAACGAAGCATTGGACATGGTATAGTTCAAGCGCAAGCCCGACATTCCAAGTTCAACTTCCACATCAAACTCATGTTCACAGATATCTCCACATTCATATATAATGTCCACAACCATGATTCACTTGAAAGCCAAAAAAAATTAAGGAGAGTTATGAATAAAGAAAAACCTCTTGTTCCTGTTACCAGTGCAAGCACAACAAGTCAAGACCTTGCGTAATTAATTATATTTTGGTCACTTTTTGTGTTCTAAAATGCCGTCCGGCTCGCGGAAGGACGTGTTACCGGCACACTCGCGGATTCAATGAAGGCTGGCGGGGCAGTCTGAAGCCGGTTGCATGTGGCGAGGAGGCGTGTTCAGCCGGGCCTGCAGCGAGTGGGGCCCTCTTGGCCGACTCACCGGTTCAATGCCTGCGCTATGAGAGGTCGCGTCAGTGTCAGAGCAATCACTCCCTCCAGTCCTTTTTTGTTTGCATATACCAAAATCTTGTTTTCCATTCACGTTTTACAAGTAAAATTCATGGACAAACTTTGACCCAAAAAACTATGGGGACTAGTAAACCAGAACAGAGGTAGTAGTTTTTTTAATCAAAGAAGAGTTTCCCCCTTCCGATTTTCATTACTGAAAACCAACATCTAAATCTAAACATAGTATTTGCCCTAGAACTACCAGGTTCAACATCTCGCAACATAAACCCATACAACCAAACGCCAAGGAGGTACGTAGTAGGTAGTACTATGAATTCCATTTTCGCTCCATACCAATCGTTCTAAAAACTACTTAGTACATATAACGCGCCATTGAAAATTGGAACTCTTAACCCCGCTAAAAAATGATATTTTAAACGTGGCTACTCGGTTTGTGGCAACTGGCGAGCCACCGCCTCCAAGCTGTTCACATGTGGTCCCGACCATCAACTCTTACAGATCAGATTATCACGCGAGATGACTATTCCTACAAAGGTGCGCTCCACCACGTACCCGGTACCCGCGAATGCAGCAATCGTACCTAGGGTTTTAGGGTTTATTTGTTAACTTTGCCTTTACATAACACTCATGTGTGCGAGACAGCGAGAGACCGACTGCGTGCATGCGCCTCTTCTCTTCGTATATGTACTCCACCGTTTGTCTGGTGTCCACAAAATTATAATAACTAGTTAACTACTAGCAATGTGCCAATGTGTTGCCACACGATCTGAGTAGATTAATACATATTCACCGATTTGATAGAAAAAAAGTCTAGTTTTGAAATACGTATATCACTAAAAAAATGTTATGTTTCACTCAAAATATATTTCTTTGGCGGTTTTGATGAGATAAGGGAGGAATGTTGTTGGTTTCAAGATTCGAGAAGTGGTATATGTCTAATTTCTACTCTTACTAACAAGATGCCCGTGTGTTGCACGGAACCTCAAGATCTTGTGGGAGAAAATGATGAACGAGGGAAGGCCTTATCTGCAAATGTGGAGGAGTGCGGGTAAATTGCCATAGTTTCGTTCCTATCCGTCAGATATAAACCGGACGGCCTATATTGCAGGATGGCAGGCCCACCATCATCACCGACTCTGCTTTTTATCCCTACTCTTATAAAAAGCATAGTCGGTGATGATCGTGTGCCTGCCATCCTGCAATATAGGCCATCCGATCTATATCTGACGGATAGGAAGGAAACTATGGCAATTTTGCAAAAAGATACCCACACCCCTCTCCACACTTGCAAATAAGGCCTTCCCTTGTTCATCCTTTTCTCCCACAAGATAAACTACTCATACAAATGCATCTTCATGTTCCGTGCAACGCATGGGCATCTTGCTAGTTGTTGCAAAAAGCCCATGTTTGTGAGAGAGAGAGGGAGAGAGGAGGAGGACTGAGTGCATGTGTGACAAAGACACAAAGAGTATGTGTGCGAGAGGTATCAGCTTAAAATGAGGCGATAGTGTGTGTGTGCACGATCAAGAGGGCGTGTCTCAAGAGGGAAGAAAAATCTACATAGATACAAGGAGCGGGAGAGAGACATGTATGCGATAGTGGAAGCACGAGTGTGCAGGTGTATAAACCTATCTAGAGGCTAGTCGATAAATGTTTGTGAGAGAAATACAAGACGGGGGTACGAAAGCGAGAGTTTTGTGTGTGAGAGAGAGACGGTAGTCGGGAAGGGGAGCGGAAGCAGGAGTTGTGTGTGTGAGAGAGAGAGAGATGGGGGGAGTTTGTCTGATCGGTAAACAAATGAATAACGTCAGTCTGGGATGGAGACGAAAAGGAGACCGCAACAAATATTGTGTCTACAGGAGAGAGAGAGTAATTTTAGTGGTATGATTCATATCTAGAGACATATAGGGTGTGTGAGAGAATCCCATAGAGAGAAACACAAAGTGAAAGATGAGTGGAGACTGTGTGTGTGGCGGTGAAAAAGAAAGCTTAGGTACCTAGTGATATGAGAGAACGGTAGAGACATGAGAGATAATGAAAAACGTGTAATGTATAATGATAGGGAGAGTGTGACACTTCTCAAGGGAGACGTCGAGAGACCATGTTTGCGAGGATAGGAGAAACATGAAGTGAGCGTGCGGGTGAGATGGAGAAAAGAGAGTGATAGCTACATTAAGGAGCATGCATGCGAGAGAGATGGGCGTGAAAGGAGTGAACATAAAAGGGATTCAAATATTTGAATTCGAGATGATGATACATGTAATCCATACTCGAACCAAAATTGATCTATCAAACATGCATACTCATATGAATTCACACGCATCTATGTTATTTAATATGTAGATATTACTGATCCATACATTTTAGTAGAACATAATTTGGTTTAATTTTTTGAATTCAACCTTATGATTTTGAGATCATTGTATTTGTAAAGCATATTATACATATAAAGGAGCAGAATTCTTTGTTGTGCTTTTGAAAGTATATATAAAAAATGATGTATATAGAATTTTATTCCAATTGAAAATGGATCCCGCCTGAAAAAAATAGAATACAAACGAGATTTGAATTGAGTTGGCACGGTAAACGTGCACTCTGCAAAACTTGAACGAAGTGGGGAAAGTCGCAGTAACCAACCGAAACCAAAATCTGCGAGATGGAAATTACTACTGCCTATCCCTGCCACGCAAAGCCTATCTGCTCGATTTATATAGGTTTCGATAGGGGTAGCTTTGTAATTTCACTCGAACGTGACATAACCGCCTCTCACCCGGATTCATACACGGTGCGCGCAAAAACACAGTGTGTCCTCGGCCGAAATCGACTCCCTCCCCGATTCATACACGGTGGGCGCCAAAACACAGTGTGTCCTCGGCCGAAATCGACTCCCTCCCCGATTCATACACGGTGCGCGCCAAAAACAAACTCTCGTCAGCAAATAATCAGTGTATGCGAGATTACCGTCCTATCCCCAACCGACTAATATTGCTGTGATGTAGGAAATTTGAAACCGGGGCTAAGTTTGTAAATTTCCTCGCATTTGAGACAAGCGCGTCCTGAAGACATGGTTTCCCCCTTCCTCTCCACCTCCATTTCCCCATTCGTACTCCGTGGGTGCCAAAACACCCTCTCCGCCCCAGCCTCCTCCGTCCGCCACCCCATCCACCGCCGTCCTCCTCCACCATGCCGGAGCTGATACCCCGATGCCGCCGTCCATTACAAGAGATCGACCTCTCTCATCCATGGCTTCGGACCGGGATCCTTGCATCCCGTCCTCTCGCTTCATCCTCGCTGTCGTCCACCTTGCCGGCGCCGCTCCTACGACCGTCTCGTCCACCGCGCCCCGCCGCCACCGTCTACCCTCCTAGATCTGCTTCCACGCCGCTGACAGCCATCGCTACCGCAGCACAGTCAAATTCTTAGCAGATGCATACACGGCGCCGCACCAGAGGCGGTACTCTTTCGTATCTGCTCAACTTATTTATCGCAGCAAGACAATAGAACGCCACTGCTTTACTCTGATTTTTTGTCCATCACTTACTTGCTAGTTGAGAGCAAACATTGGTTGCGAAGTTGCCTTTGTCCGGTTTGCACCTTCGGATCCGCCATGGCACGCTCAACATTATACTCCCAATGCTTATGGTTTTCCCCTTTTATATTCCACACTAGTTAAATCACAGTAGACTCAATTTCAAAATTGGGTCAGTCGATTTTTTAGAGCTCGTCGGAGCTCGCCGGTGCGAACGAAGGGGCTCGGGTGGGGACTTTGGTTGGGGGGGTGGGGCGATGGTGGGGCCTCTTCGAACAAAGAAAACTCGACGCGGGTGGGGCGGGGTTGGGGGTGGGGGTGGCAGTGGAACACACGTGGTGGGGGCCAATGGTCCGGCCGGCGGTCCGTGTGGTGTTCTGTATGGGAAGAATCAGAAACGAGGAAGAAGGGTTAGTAGACGTAGGATCTTCATCCAACCGCCTGAAATGGTCGACTGACCCAAATGCAGACATGCCTTTATATTCAGTACCATCATCGTACCTACTTAGCACTGCTCCTGAATCCATCAAGCTAAACAACGTGCCATTCATAATTCCAAACTTATTGCTCAAGTACGAATCTGATATGATGCTGATATTACTAAAACAGATAACATTTAATTGGTCAGCTAATGTTCCTACTTTACTTTCAAAAAAGCACGTGCACCACATATAGAGAGACTGCAGGGAGTTGCTTTCTTAATGCGCTCTGGTTCATCATGTGTGGGCACTGTGATGAACATTTTATTATCCAAAATCTGCTTGCTCTTCTTTACCATGTTCCTCTTCCGTTCTTCTTTAATAAGTACTCTCTCCGCTCCTGAATACAAGTCTTTGTATAGATTCCACCATGGACTACATATGGAGCAAAATGAGTGAATCTACACTCTAAAATGTATCTGGATACATCTGTATGTGATCCATAGTGGAAATCTCTACCAAGACTTATATTTTGGAACAGAGGGAGTATGATAGTAGTAAAGTATGTTCCTTGTAGTGAATATCAGCAGGGACATTTGCAGTGTAGAGGTCTATACGGTCGGTTGGTATGGATACTTTGAACTCGTCGGGCCTCTTTGATTCGTAGGAATTATTAAACATGGGAATAGGATTTGTAGTGGCCTTCCCACTTGAATCCTATAAGAATAGCAAGGAAATGCGGGGAGCTGTGTCACCTTTGAGAGTTACACTGATATTAACAGTACGGCACCTTCAGTTGAAGAGAGCTGGTATCTGAAGGCTTTCTAGCCGTACCGGCAATACTAACACATATATTCCAGCAAGTTCCACTTTGCTGATTTTACTCTGATTCTTACAGTTTTCCCGTTATATCTACACTATGATCTGTGTAGCTTCTTTGTGTCGCACTAGCAGCAGTCCACTCTTGAAGCTAAACACCGCAATGACTTACAAAATTGGCACCAAGGCATTGAGTGCCATTCTGGATGCAATGAAACTCATACGCTCACCACCTGTTGATTCCTGTTCAGAATATGATCCTAATGACTATTCTAATTAACCTCGAGGAGTCAAAGGCAGATGGCCTGTCTTGTTCACCCATCAAGGTGCCTGTTCTAATTTGGCAAGGTTTTATTGATTGCGCGTATCTTGCATATGTTGTGTTGCATTTCTTCTACTTTGTTGCACCGCCATCTGCTTAGTTTACTCATCATATATGTCGAGATGCCATGCCCATCCATTATCAATACATATTCCATCTGTCATCATACCATGTTTTTCCACTCAGATGCTGTTCTTGTGCATCAGACATCAAAAAGGAAGAGGGTGATTGCCGAACCTGAAGGAGCACCAACAAAGTCCTTGAAAAATGTGGTTGTGCCGGAGAAATCAGACAACACCCCACTTATATTAGCTGTACAACCAGTGACACAAAACGTAGGACCGGCTCCAGCAGAATGTGCCCATACTTCACTGGCCACACCACTAGTCGCACCACACAGGACCTGCACTCCAGCAAAAGGTATGCCGATTTCAGTTGCCATAGCACCAGTCGTACCACAGAAAAATCCCACTCCATCAAAAAGTACAGCAAGGCCACCGGCCGAAGACCTATCACAACTGCAGAGACGGCCAATTCCTGCAGATTGGAACCCCATTCCAGTTATTCCCAGTTTAAAAGACAATGCTTTCAATGTTGTTAGGGACTACGTGCATATATTCCCATCATGGGAAGATTATAGTGAAGACAAACACCATTTTCACATCTTCCTGTCCCACTTACGTGTAAGTGCTATTATTCATGGTGATTATTTTCCTGTTTTCTGCTGATTGAATACATCAATGATTTACATTACATTGTTGTAAGTAGGCGAGGGTCAATCTGGATAGTCATGACGAGCAAAGCTTGTTTGCGCTTTTCAAGGAAGCATTGCAGCAGTATTGGTGTTACCTGAGGAAACCACACTTTGATGGCAAGTCTATAAACGAATTTCTGGTGAAGTCTCATGTGCTAAATTTAGAAGAAATTGAATGGAAAAACCTTGTTATGCACTGGTCTCGTTCCGAGGATGAGGTATTGTCTATGGTATCGCATGACAATTTGAACTTCTACTTTTCCGCATGTGCCTTACGGATCTTTTTTGCAGGAAATCTGCTCGAAAAAGAATTCCGGTTTGAAAAGAACGACAGAATATCGCAAATATGCTGCCCGCTGCTTTGCTCTTGTTAGTACCTGTTTTCCTGTATCAATGTACTTGCATACATACCTGGTTCATTATGTGACAGCAGTATGCATGATAGCTTTCTTATCAATTGTTCGCTCCAAATTATCTGGTCTGTATGAATGGTTACATTAGTGTAGAATATATCCAATGCCAATGAATTTTTTTAGCTCTGCATTATTCTTGTAAGTACCTGCTGTCCTTTATCAGTGTACTTATATTGATAGGTAGTTATTCATGTACCATCACTCTGCAGCTTATTTTCGTTTGCCCTCCATTTTCTACACATAAGATCTATATTTACTCTTACCATAAGGTTGGATAACACCGATGGTACTGAAGAAGTTTAGCTCTGCATTGCTCTTGGATGTACCTTTTGCCTATATCGTTGTACTTACATTTATAGCTACTTGGTTATGTAGCATCACTCTTCATCTTATCTTAAATATTCTCCATTTTTTCTTATATTGTGGCATCTATATTTACTCTTAACAAAATGTAGAATAAAGGCAATGCTTATGAAGAAGATTCTGTGGTAAACTTCTTGAATTGCCCCCCATCAGCATGGACAAGGGCTTTATAGAGCCCGCCTTCACCAATAATGTAAGTTTGTCCTTCTCAATCCTTCAAACTTTGTTGTGTATATTTGGTTAGGCATGACTGCAACAGCTATTTATTTTTTGTGTTTGCATCAAATTGCATGTTTAAAGTTTATTATGTACTCCAGTTCATAAACAAAAGTTTGTCCTTCTCAATTTAAGTTTTCAGTTGTACAACCAAGTTCCTTCTTCATACCATGTAAATTAAACTATACAGAGCAAGTGATCTTATTTTTCCAATCTGAAATGGGATAAATTGACAACACACTAACCATTAATACTTATGAGTTCTTGATCTGTAATCCAGTGGTGTCTGAAGCTGCCAACTCCTTCACAATGTCATTTCATGCCATGTCTTTACCTGAACAATACCATATTGTGTTAATGCTATTTTAAACGGTGTCACTTTATTCGCCAGTAAGAAATGTGATGAATTGTCATCACTGATACTTATATGTGCAAAACCTGTCATCTGTCTGCTTGTTTATCTTTCAGAGTGAGGAGGATATAAGTGTCAAACAAGTGTAGTCTCACCAGCTTGCTCAGCTGCTTGCGCTGCAGCTCCCGAGCAGGGCTAACCTTTCTTGAACTCTATTGAAGTGCTGTCGGTTTTGTATATTATTTTGTCGACGTGTTTAGTTTCACTGGTGGCGATCTTTGATGCCCAGTGTATGTAATGTGATGTCTGCTTGTGCTTCATTATCATAGTGGCGAACTTTGATGCCCAGTGGATGTAATATGCCGTAATTTCTTTATTGTATAGTCTAGGTTTTTTTCTTATTCACGATGCTGCAGTTATTTTACTGTATATATATCATGTCTTCGTAATAAACCGGCCAAACCGTAAAATTACGGTACATAATCGAGCCGTCATGCAAATCACCATGTATGATCCGAATCATGGGCCCCGTCATCTTGGTCCGTTAACAGGCCTAAATGTAAACTGGCCCACTAGTAGATTCGGGCCTTTAATAGGCCGAGTAAACAGCCGGCCCTATTTTCCCAAGAAAACTCAATGGGCCTTTAGCAGGCTGAAAAGTAGGTTGGGCCTGAAACATGCCGAACAGCTCACGGGCCGGCAGCAGGCTGAAATAGACCCCGGCCCATGAATGTGCCAATCAAATCATGGGCTTATAACAGGCCAAAATTGTCTCGGTCCTTGTTTGGCCCAATCAGATTATCGGCTGCGAGCAGGCCGGATGCAAACCGGGCCCTAGTTAGGCCCAACTATATGACGGGCTTTAAACAGGCTGAAATTAATATAGGGCCGAAATGTTAAACGGGCCCTTAACAGGACGAAACTAATATCAGGCCGAATTACTAAATGGGCCTTTAGCAAATGGGCCCAAAAGCGTAGCGTCCAGTTGACGGGCCGAATCTGATATGGGCCATAATTTAGCCCAAAGCCTCTTAAAGGGCCGGACCTGATCTGGGCCGTAATTTGTCCCAGAACGTGGTAGGCTTTTAACGGGCCGAATCTCATATGGGCCATTATTAGGCCCGGAACATGGCAGGCCATTAATGGACCGGATCAAATATGGGTCGGCATTTGGCCTAAAACATGGCAGCCAGTTAATGGGCCGGCCTACTAGGGTCCTCAAAATCTTGTGGGCCTACAGCTGGGCCGGCCCATTAATGTCGCCGAAATCTCGTGGGCCTTTAGCTGGGCCGGCCCATTATGGTTCACAAAAATCTTGTGGGCCTTCACCTGGGCCGGCCCATTATGGCGCGCAAAAATCTTGTGGGCCTTTACCTAGGCTGGTCCATTATGGTCCGCAAAATCTTATGGGCCTTTAGCTGGGCCGTCCCATTATGGGCCGCAAAATCTTGTGGGCCTTTAGTTGGGCCGGCCCATTTAAACATTATGGGCCACTGTTGGGCCATGCCACATGTCGACGTATCATAGGCGCTTTGGGTCCAATGAGTGGATGACATCTGTCCCAACGGTGAGCCAACACGTGTTTCCTCCAGCCAATGATGATTTTACACGTGGAAAATCCGGGTTATCGGATCCAAAACCGGACCCGATAGCTTAACGGTGTTCCGTTACGGTGGATGCCACGTGTCAGTCACCCTTGACGAAAGAACTTCTGTGACGCGCGATTTATCGTCATGGAAGTGGACACTTCCGTGATGATAATTTTGGTAATGTCATGGAACACTTCTACGACAGCACAGGTATGACTATCTTGATTCTGTCATAAAATTGTCATGGATGTACATGCATGACGGAAAACGTGACCTACTATGACAAACACGTATCATCACGGAAGTGTATTTTTTTTGTAGTGTGGGAGGCCGACACGCTCATGAACATCGAGGCCGGATCAAGTACGTTGGTGCACCGCGGCGTGCGGCGGCCTATTTTGTTGTAGTGGTATTGTATATGGTCTCATCCATTA
This sequence comes from Triticum dicoccoides, assembly GCF_002162155.2. NCBI lineage: Eukaryota > Viridiplantae > Streptophyta > Magnoliopsida > Poales > Poaceae > Triticum > Triticum dicoccoides. The sequence continues at coordinate 20,636,305 of NC_041389.1, read as the reverse complement.
CTCAGTATCCATATGTTGTTCTAATACTGATGATGATGTTGTAGCATAAAGTGGACACGATATTCAGTTTGTCTTGATGCTTTATCTCTTGTGATTCTTGTCTGATGCACATTGTTCTTTGCAAGGTTAAGATGATATTTCCAAGTAAATATACTGACCCTGATGTGACGAAGGTGCCCATTTTCCCTTTCTTAAACATTTTTACTCTGTTTTTGTTCTTCCTATAGTTCTAGTTTCACATAGATGGTGTTTCATGCCATACTCATAAGATCCTGCTCACATGCCTTATGATTGAGTAACTTGATTAGTAGTTCCGCCACTGTCCTATCTTAGTATATTGTATGTTTTTTCAGTAGCTAAAAAGGAAAGTAAATCTACTATATCCTGGTATTCTAGAATTTCAGTTTCTCATAGAAGTTACTCTTTGTCCTGCTTTAGTTTGCAAACCTGATGCTCTGTTGTATGTTCTCATTTCTTAAGTTTGAAATGTTTCAAACTTAAGAGTGCCCCCATCCTTGTTATTCCATAATACTAATCTGTGCATTTGTCCTTATAATTTCAAGGAAGACCAAAGAAAGAAAACACAAAAACAGTAGCATGCAACTGCCAAGCCTTGATGAGACTACACCGTACATCGGAAAATGGATGGTATATATACGATTTCAGACCTGAACACAACCACCATTTGTCATCATCGTGTGGCGAGAAACTACATTGGCAATCACACAGGAACATTGACACACAGACCAAAGATATAGTGAAATGTTGTGCTTTATGTTCATTCTGCTGTGTTATTGAGATCATGTGGTGTAATGATACTACTGTGTTATTTTTAGAATTATATTATTATTACCATTATATTCTCCTGTGCTTTTGGTTGACTACCAAATTGTCCAATGAAATGTTGATGTCCCTTGAATAAGGATTGGACTAAAACTACTAAATTGTTTGAGTGGGCTGGACTGTTTAGAGAAAAGGGCTGGCTCAATTAATAAATGGGTTGTACATCGCCTCAGCCCAAGAACGAACATTAACAGGCTGACATGTTGGGCTAGGCCCATGGTTAAAAATGGACTGAATTAAGGGCTTGGCCAATAGTTGTGGCCCAAAAGTAAATTTGAAAATGGGCTATATTGGGCTTGGCCCATTGAAACAACTGATTTTTACTGATCCCACATGGCGTCCACGTCATAATTTTTGCCATGTCATCACATGTGCCATGTGGACATCGCCATGTTGGCTTGGCCACATCAGATCCTACGTGGTCTAGGCTAATTAGTAATGACCATAATTTTGGTCAAAGATTTAGTGACGAAAATTTTGGTCAAGGGCAGCCATGACCAAAATTTCAGAAAAGGTCATGTTTGTTTGTTCTTGACGGACTATTGACCTTCTGAATTTGGTCAAAAAAAGGTCAATGAACGAAAGCAATGACGAATTAACGACAAAAATGGGGAATCATAATTAAGCGTATTTCTTGTAGTGATTTCCAGCTGCCGGAATTCTCCCTCTTGGTGTGTACCTTGCAAATTATGAGAGAAAAGGCATTAGAATTACTCCAAAAAACATTATTATGAATAAAAACATTATAAATAACAGTAAGAAAACATGATGCAAAATGGACGTATCAGTGTTGTTTACAAGCGGCCTCAGGTGAGGCCTATTGGAAAGGTGCCCAAACTTTTACCACACCCTACAAGGGCCATGTGGTGACGTCATGCTAGCTTCCGAGGATTTCCGGCATCGTATAATTTTTTTGAGGATTTAAACGGTTGGATCACGCATTCTGCCGAGGTACTTTTGCCATCCGGTAGCTAGGCCTGCCCCTCCCTCATCTGCACAAGGCCTACGCATGTTGCAAAGACATCACATAGGATTTTCCATGCCGCTTCTGAGCATGATTTCATGTGCCGCCTTGCAGATATGAAATTTCTGGCGTTGAAACCTTAGCAGTGCACATGTTCTTTTTAGAAAAACGATATACTTTTGGGTTTGAGTTATGAGCAAAAGTTAAGATGCTAGGAAGAGAAGAGTAGCTAGTAAGGGTGGGTTTTACTTGGTTTCCCAAGTTAATTTAGAGATTGGATTGCAGCTCCCTTGTGTTCCTCATCTTCAAGAATCCATTTGAATGGAGTGGTTGGCGACCGCATCAAGCATGGCCGTGGGCTACCACAAGGGGACCCCACCCTCATCCTCTCTTCTAGTTGTCATTGCTATTGACCCATTGCAACAAATCCTTACGTGGCGATGAGACATGGGTTTCTGCATAATATGAATCTGCCTATAAAAGGATGTGCTCGACGGGCTTTGGAAGATTGCCTCGTGGATTGCTTCCCTCCTAACCCACAAGATCGCCCATAATGTTACTGCCAGCCAGACCTAGAAACCTTTTAGAAGGTTCCAAAAGAAAACCACGCTTCCCGTACGTAAATGGGCCGGTCTGTTCGTTCATGGGGGTGACCGCCACGTACAGCTAAGCCTTTAACCAGAGCGTGAACCGCCAAATAGGAAATCCTGGCGTCGAGGGGGTGGGGTGGCGTGAGAGCTATTTCTCGCTTAGTGCTATTCAACGCGCTACTCTCACCACAAGTTGTTCACTTAATAAGTCAGCCCAGTTGATCGGCTTTCTTCAGATTTTTCTTTCAGTTTTCCATCCTGCTTTGTTCTTTTTGCTTTTTATCTCATTTGTTCTTCGGTTTTTCTGCATATCTTCATCGATTTCCTCCCTTTTTTAGTTTTTCCCTTTTCTTTTTTTCTTTCTTTGTTTTCCACATGTTTTCTTCAGATTTTTTATTTTCTGCCTTTCTTCACCGGTTTATATTGGTTTTTTGTGTGTTTCTTCACCAAGGTTATCAACACATGTCTATGTTTTTCAATACACATTGTACAGTTTTAGTATACATGTGGAATATTTTTCTGATACACATTAAACCTTTTCCAAAAGCACTATATTCATTTTTTACAAAGACATGCTTTGAAGAAAAAAAATCAGTACATGTTGAGCATTTTCCAAATACACCTAAACATTTTTTTTAATCGCAATAAACATTTTATGAAACTACACGGACATTTGTTTACAATGTCTAAATACTATTGCTTTCAAAATGTCAGAAACATTTTCTGAAACATGTGAATCTTTATTTAAAATGTCATGTACATTTTTTGAATGGCACGAAACTTTTTGCTTACACTATGCAAACCTTTTCCTAACATTTTGTCAATATTGTTTTTAAATGTGATATTTTTAAGACATGTGAACATCTTTTAAAAGGTATGAAATATATATTTTGAATTAGGAAAATATTTTAAACGTTATATTTTCTTAAAATGGCATAATTTTTCTTGAAGTGTGTGAATATGTTTTGAATGTGACGAACATTTTTCCTAATGCTAGCAATATTATTTTAAAGTTGCCTACCATTTATTTAACACAGCACACACATTTTCTTTTGAAAGCGCTTTCAATTTTTTTGGTTAAATATAATATTATTTTTCATTTCAGAAATTTATGTAAAAGTAATAAAACAAGAAAATGAAGAAAAAAGGAAAGAAAAACCAGCGTTTCTCCCCGCTCTGGGCCAGCGCAGTAGGCGCTACTGGAGTATAGCCGCGCCCGGTACAGTCAGCAGTCAGGAGTCTACGGGAAAAACGATCAACATCACCTCGTACAGGCATTTCCTATTTTGCGCTGGAGGGGAATCAAACCCACGCCCGACTCGTTACGATTGCTGCGCTCCAACCAATACGACATCGCGCTTGTTGTGTGCTAAGTTAAGTCGCTCTTTCTTTTTATTTTGTTTCTTCTGGTTCGCGAATTCTTGTCGGTTTTATTCGTTTTCCTTTTTTTCTTTCTTTATTTTTTTAATGCGTGATTTTTAAAAAGAATGTCATGTTTTTTTAAATCGTTGTACTTTTTCAGATTACATGAACTTTATTCAAATTCGATGAACTTTTTCAGATTACTTCAACTTTTTTCAAATTTGATGAACAATTCTTTTAAAATCGATGAAATTTTTCCAGATTACATGAACTTTTTTCAAATTTGGCGAACTTTTTCTGAATTCGATGAACTTTTTTAAAATTTGATGAACTTTTTTAATATTACATGAACTTTTTTCAAATTTGATGAACTTTTTTCAGATTACATGAACTTTTTAAAAATCGGTGAACTTTTTCTAAATGCGATGAACTTTTTCAAATTCGTTGAACTTTTTTCAAATTCGATGAACTTTTTTCAAAACCGATGAACTTTTTTTGAATCTAATGAACTTTTTTTTGAATTCGATGAACTTTTTTTTGAATCCGATGAACTTTTCTTCGAATTTGGTGAAATTTGTTCTAATTCAATGAACTATTTTTGAAAATTGATGAACCTTTTTCATTTTTTTTGAACTTTGCTTAAAATTTGATGAACTTTTTTTCGAATTTACATTTCTTTTTTGAGATAATTTATATTGATTATATATTAATGTTTTTACTGCACAAAAAGGTTAACTAGAACTGTTTTTTTGTAGAAGACAACAAAGTTAGTTTGTTCTGGTGGTTAGTATGGTGCACTCGCAACAAAGCGATCCAGAGTTCGAATCCCTGCGCTACAGTTTGACGTGAATTGGCTAATAACGATACATCGTTCATTACAGCCGGGACAATAAAGCTAGCAAGACTATCCTCCCAAAACACAAAAGAATTAGAAGTAAAAGCATGTTTAGCAGAAGTTGCTATAAGATGCACAATGAAGTTGGAGTACGCGACCATGGGGCCCTGCCTCCGCCGCCGCCGCCGGGCTTCGGCCTGCCGGTGGTCGCACCGCTGCCACATGTGCGCTCCCGCGCCATGGTCTTGAAGAGGAAGGGGTGTTTCATGAACAGGCATTGGAAGTGCCCGTCTCAATGATAGAAACGATCAAAGAGAAGAGAGCCCGGGTAGACTACAAGATACAGTATGGGCAACTTCCTTGGTTCTGCTACACATGTGTGTACTTCAGCCGACAAGATAACTCTTGTGCTCGGTGGATATGGAGGCCACTGGCCTCAATTGCAGCTATGGATGAGGAAGCAAGCAGTGTGGAACATTCGGTGGATATGGAGGCAACCGGCCATGGGGCCGCCCGTAAACTGGCGGGGCCATGTGTGGTGCCCCGTCAGGAGCAATGAATTGCTTAAGTTGGAACTGTCGAGGGGCGGGGAACCTTCGTACAGTTCGTGATCTCGTAGCACTAGTGGGTGCTCATTCTTCAAAGTTTGTGTTCTTGTGTGAAACTAGACAGCCAAAACAAAAAATGCATCGTCTTCGTTCTCGTTTGGGGCTCGCTGGTTTCGAAGAGTCAGTAGTGATGGTCGTAGTGGAGGCCTTGCGCTGTTTTGGCATGACTCTGTAAGAGTGGAGATCAGAGAAGCTAATAACAGATGGATTGATGTTTATGTGCGTGCAGCAACTGATGATCCTCCTTGGCGGATCACATTTGTGTATGGTGAACCAAGAGTCGAAAATAGACATCTTATGTGGGATGGTCTTCGCCGGTTGCACAGTAGCACTAATATGCCTTGGTTACTAGTTGGAGATTTCAATGAGGCTATGTGGGACTATGAACATATGTCTGAAACGCCGCGCTCCCCGGGACAAGTGCTCATTTTCAGAGATGCACTTGAAACTTGTGGACTGATTGATCTGAGTTTTGCAGGTTACCCTTTCACATATGATAATAGAAGAGGAGGGCGAGCCAATGTCCAGGTACGGCTAGATCGTGCTGTGGCTACAAACTCATGGCGTGACTTGTTTGCTGAGGCCACAGTGGTACACCTTGTTTCCCCATGTTCGGACCACTGCCCACTCTTGGTGCGGTGCATCCCAGATACGGCTCCTAGGCCGGGCCGGTGTCGCCGGTACGAACTGATGTGGGAGCGTGAGCCAGCTCTTGAGGAGGTGGTCGCAGATGCATGGAAGGAGGCGGGCAGCAAAAGAAGTTTGCGTGATGTTCACCTGGCACTTGGGAAGGTGATGGGTACGCTGCATTTCTGGAGTAATAAAAAATTCGGCAATGTTACTAGAGAGCTTAAGAAGTCCCGATCACGCCTAGAAGAGCTTATGCACATGAATGCCGATCGAGTCGAACTGAGGAAGGAAATGGATGCTATGAACGAGTTGCTATATCGAGAGCAGATGTTGTGGCTCCAACGATCTCGCGTTCCTTGGCTGAAAGAAAGAGATAGAAATACTAAGTTTTTTCACCGTAAAGCAGTGTGGAGAGCCAGAAAAACAGTATTAAGGGGCTGATGGACAACCACGTAACATGGCAGCAGGAACAAAGTACCATGCTGAAAATGGCACAGGAGTACTTTGAGAATATGTTTACGACTGATCCTATCATTGATCCCGAGGAGGTTATCCAGCTTTTTGAGGCAAAAGTGACTGCCGACATGAACGAGAAATTGTGTGCCCCCTTCACAGATAAAGAAATCAGTGACGCTTTCTTTCAGATAGGGCCCTTCAAAGCGCCAGGTCCTGACTGTTGAGATATTGTGTACGTGTATATTTGTGTGTAGGGCCCACCTTCTATTTTTTTTGTATAGTTAAGGTTGTGGCCCACCTCTGTACTTATATATACGAGCCTGGTGCATCGATCAATACATTAAGATTGCACAGCCCATAACTTGTCCTTCTACATAGTATCTATCGCAGCACGATCCTAAACCCTAAAGCCGCCGCCTCCACGCGTCGTCGCCGCCGCCGCTACTCCCCGCCGCCGCCACCAGTCGCCGTTGCCGCCACCAACCTCTCGATCGCCGTCGCCGCCGCTGCTAGCCGCCGCTTCTCCCCACCACCTCGCCTTCCGCCGCCGCCGCCTTTTCCTGAGGCCGCCTCCACCGAACGCCCCCGCTTCCGCCCTCTCTCCCAAAACCCCCTCCTCCCACCCGCTTCGCCCCAGCCCCCTGCCACCCGCGCCGCCACCCCTTCCAACCCGCGCCGCAAACCCTAACCCTAGCCATGAGCTCCTCCTCCACCACCGTCTCCAACCCGTTCGCCGGTCCCGATGTCACCCTCGTCCGCGACCTCAACATTCATGAGCGTGTCCCGGTCAAGCTCGATCACACCACCGCGTCCTACTCTGCTTGGAAGCGGTATTTTTCGCTTGTGTTCCGTGAATACCTCTTGCACGGCCACGTGGACGGCACCGTGGACTCGGCGCTCATGATCAACGACGAGGAGTGGATGATCCTCGACGCCACCATCTTCCGCTGGTTCTACCTCACCATCTCCAGCGACCTCTTCTACACCGTGGTGGACGACCAGGACGACGCCTATGCGGTCTAGACCAAGCTCAACGGCCTCTTCACCGACAACCGGCTGCAGCGCAAGGTCCTGCTCTACGGTGAGTTTTACGGGTGCCAGCAACTTGACTCATCCATCGATGATTTTTGCATGCGCCTCAAGAAGCTCGCCGATGAGCTCCGTGATCTCGGGGAAAAGATCGGCGATGAGCTCCTCATCAGCACCCTCTCCGGCGGCCTCAACGAGGACTTCGGGAACGCCGCCTCCAACCTCACCCTCATCCTGGAGCCCACCTTTGCTAAGGTGGTCGCGTACCTCAAGTTGGAGGAGCGCCGGATGCGGGTGGCGCGGACTCGCGCGACCCACACCGCCCTCGTCGCCCACACCCGCGGGGGTTCCGCCCCGCCACCGCCGCGCCCGACGCCGCCACTGGCGGCGCCCACCTTCCCCCCAGGCTTCCCGCCCGCCCCGGCCGCCCCCTTCCCGCCGCCCCAGCAGGCGGCCAATGGGGGGGTCATCGCGGCGGCCGTCGTGGTGGCCGCAAGCAGGGGGCGCAACCGCTCAGGGAGGAGCACCCTGCCCACCGCAGCAGGCTTCTCAGCCGGCCCCGTGGTACACCGGCCAGAACCCATGGACCGGCGTCGTACATGCCTACTCCATGCCGGGTCCTCGGGCCCCTGCCCCGGGCATTCTCGGCACCCGGCCACAGCCACACCAGGCGTACTACGCCGCGCCGCAGCCCTACGCGGCGCCCTACGGTCAGCAGCCGCCGCCAGGTGGACCGCCGCTGCTGCCCCTGACGGCCGCGCCGCCTCTCCCGCCGGCACCGTGGGACCCGGCCCTGTTGGCGGCTCTCCACAACACTCCTTCCCCGTCCAGCTACACCGGCGGCGGCGACTGGTACATGGACAGCGGCGCCACCGCTCACATGGCGGCGTACCCCGGTAACCTCCACACCGCCCATCCTGTCCACACCTCCAACCGCATCACCGTCGGTGACGGCTCTTCTCTTCCTATCACCCATATTGGTCATACATATTTTCCGTCTAACTCCACTCCCATATCCATGTCTAATATTCTAGTTTCTCCTGAACTTACTAAAAATCTTGTTTCTGTTCGTTCTCTTACACGTGAAAATCCGGTTACCGTTGAATTTGACGAATGTGGTTTTTCTGTTAAGGACGCTCGCACGCGGATGGTGCTCCACCGATGTGACAGCCCCGACGAGCTCTACCCGGTTCACTCCGCCACCTCCACCACTTCCGCCGCCCCTGTCGCTCTCGGCGCCGGAGTGGATCTTTGGCATGCTCGCTTGGGTCATCCTAATCGTGCCACCCTTCGCCACATACTTCGGAGTTTTTCTTTCACGTATAATAAGAACGAGGATCACTCGTGTCATGCATGTCGCCTTGGCAAACATGCTCGTCTTCCGTTTAGGTCTTCTTCTTTTGTTGCATCGTACCCGTTTGAGTTAATTCACAGTGATGTTTGGACCTCTCCTGTTGCCAGTAATACGGGCTTTCTTTATTATCTTGTCATACTTGACGATTTTTCGCATTATGTGTGGACCTTCCCGTTGCGCCGCAAGTCGGATGTGATATCCACTCTTGCCGCCTTCTACTCTTATGTTCTCACGCAGTTTGGTCGTCCCATTCTCGCGTTGCAGACAGACAACGGGAAGGAGTTTGACAACCTCGCTGTTCGCACTCTCCTCACCACACATGGCACGATCTTTCGTCTCACTTGCCCGTACAGCTCGCAACAGAACGGTCGTGCTGAGCGCATCCTTCGCACTCTCAATGACTGCGGTAGGACTCTTCTCTTTCATGCCAATGTGCCTCCGCGCTTTTGGCCTGACGCTCTCGCCACCGCTTCTCTCCTCATCAACATCCGCCCATGTCGCACTCGCGGGAACTTTACACCTCATCATCTTCTCTTCGGTGCACCCCCTCTTATGATGGACTTCGCATCTTCGGCTGCCTCTGCTATCCTAGCATCGCCGCTACTGCGCCTCATAAGCTTCCACCCCGCTCCGTCGCCTGCATCTTTCTCGGCTACCCACCTAACACTAAGGGCTATCGCTGTTATGATCCCGTCTCCCATCGTGTTTTCGCCTCCCGACACATTTACTTTGATGAGATGGTATTTCAGCAGCAGGTACCCCTTGTCGTCTCGTCACCGCTGGCCACCGGCGGCCCTTCGACGACTTCGTCAGGTGGACGGTCCCGTTCGGCCCGCGGACCGCCTCCGGGCTTTGGCGGTCCTCGCGCCCTCACGCCGGCGCCCGCCGCCTCGGCCTCCTTGGCCGGCTCTGACGGCGCCGCTGGCGCCCCTCCTTCACCCGCCGCCCCCGCCTCGGGCGTCGCGGGATCAGGCGCTTCCTCAGCCGCCTCGACGCCAGCCTCCTCGCCGCCTCCGACGTCGGCCTCCTCGCTGGCCCAGACGCCGGCCACCTCGCCGACCGCCTCGCCGGCTGCCTCGCCGGTGGCTCAGCTGGCGCCGCCTAGCCCCGTCACCCGCGCTCGTACCGGCGTTCATCGTCCGAGCCTCCGGTACTCGAGCGACGAGTACGTCCTCGCCGCCTCCACCGCGGAGCCGTCGCCTATTCCCGCGTCCGCTCGCGCCGCCCTACGTGATCCTCACTGGCTTGCAGCGATGCAGGAAGAGTTCGATGCGCTCCAACGGAACCGCACCTGGACACTGGTTCCCCGGCCTCCTCGCGCCAACGTCATCACCGGCAAGTGGGTCTTTCGCCATAAGACCCGCTCGGATGGCACTCTCGAGCGCTACAAGGCTCGCTGGGTGGTCCGTGGTTTCCGTTAGCGCGCTGGAGTGGACTTTACTGAGACGTTTGCCCCAGTTGTAAAATCGGGCACGATCCGCACCGTCCTCCAGCTCGCCATGTCCCGCGGTTGGCCCGTTCATGAGATGGATGTCTCCAACGCCTTTCTCCATGGTCATCTTGAGGAGCAGGTGTATTGTGAGCAACCCACCGGTTTCGTCGACGCCTCACTTCCCGGCCATGTGTGTCTGCTGTCCCGCTCTCTTTACGGGCTCAAGCAGGCACCCCGCGCCTGGTACCAGTGGATCGCCGGGTTTCTCAGACACTGGGCTTCAGCGTTACTCGCTCGGACGCCTCACTGTTTGTCTATCGCCACGGTGAGACGACTGCATATTTGCTTCTTTACGTCGATGACATCATCCTGACAGCCTCCTCCGCAGCTATTCTTCAGCAGATTACTCTCCGGCTGCGTGACGAGTTTGCTATTAAGGACCTGGGTGCTCTACATTATTTTCTTGGCATTGAGGTCGTTCGGCGCCCGGACGGTTTCTTTCTTCATCAGCAGAAGTATGCACATGAGCTTCTTGAGTGTGCCGGCATGCTCAACTGTCATCCTGTTTCTACTCCTGTTGACACGAAGGCCAAGGTCTCTGCTCTTGAGGGCTCGCCTGCGTCGGATGCTCCTTTCTACCGGTCTATCATCGGCGCTCTTCAGTATTTGACTCTCACTCGACCGGATCTTCAATATGCTGTTCAGCAGGTGTGTCTCCACATGCACGCCCCTCGTGACTCTCATTGGACTCTCGTGAAGCGGATCCTTCTCTACATCCGCGGCACGATGACCCTCGGGTTGACACTCAAGGCGTCTACTTCTATGGAGATGGTGGCCTACTCCGATGCAGACTGGGCTGGCTGCCCCGATACTCGTCGGTCCACCTCTGGCTACTGCGTCTACCTCGGTCCTTCACTCGTCTCGTGGTCGTCCAAGCGACAACCCACGGTTTCGCGCTCCAGCGCGGAGGCTGAGTACCGAGCTGTGGCCAACGCTGTTGCTGAGTGCACCTGGCTACGACAGTTACGTCAGGAGCTGCATCACGACGTCTCCCAGGCTACGGTTGTCTACTGTGACAACGTTTCTGCGGTGTACCTCTCCGCTAACCCCGTTCATCATCGCCGGAATAAACACATCGAGCTGGACATTCACTTTGTGCGCGAGCAGGTGGCTCTTGGACGTATGCGGGTTCTCCATGTGCCGACTGCTCAGCAGTTCGCCGATGTGATGACGAAGGGACTGCCGACTTCTACCTTCGAGGAGTTCCGTTCCAGTCTTTGCGTCACTGGCGCCGCTTCGA
>NC_041389.1:20617721-20624701 GCF_002162155.2 Triticum dicoccoides | reverse complement strand
ATATTGTGTACGTGTATATTTGTGTGTAGGGCCCACCTCCTGTTTCCTTTGTATAGTTGAGGTTGTGGCCCACCTCTGTACTTATATATACGTGCCTGGTGCATCGATCAATACATTGAGATTGCACAGCCCATAACTTGTCCTTCTACACTGACGGCTTTCCAGCTAGATTTTTCAGCGCCACTTGGGTATCATGAAGGAGGAGGTAATTGTGGCTGTGAGACAATTCTTTGAGTCGGGTATCATGCCTGAGGGAGTCAACTCCACATCCATAGTTTTGATTCCAAAGGTAGCCGACCCAAAACGGCTCTCCGAGTTTCGTCCCATAAGCTTGTGCAACGTTATCTACAAAGTGATCTCTAAGTGCCTTGTAAACCGTCTAAGGCCATTGTTGGATGATATTGTGGCCCCGGAGCAGAGCGCTTTTGTTCCAGGCAGACTCATCACTGACAATGCTTTTATTGCATTTGAGTGTATTCATACCATCAAACAGGAAAAGGACCCGGATAGAAGTGTATGTGCGTACAAGCTTGATTTGTCCAAGGCATATGACAGGATGGATTGGGAATTCCTAAGGCGAATGATGCAACAGTTAGGCTTTGCTCACCGTTGGGTGCACTGGATTATGACGTGCGTGACCTCGGTGACATATAGTGTCAAAGTCAACGGAGCCAACTTGGATTCGTTCACACCGTCATGTGGATTACGGCAGGGAGACCCAATATCACCATTCTTATTTTTGTTTGTAGCTGAAGGACTTGATGCTATCCTGAAACAGAAGGTGCAGCAGAGACAGATCACCCCAGTGCGAGTGTGTCCCCGGGCGCCCGGCATTTTCCATTTGCTATTCGCGGACGACACTATTGTTTTTCCGTGCCACAACAGCAGAGGCCTTGGAGATCAAAGATGCCTTGGCTACTTATGAGAGAACTACTGGACAGTTCATAAATCCTTCAAAGTGCTCGATACTTTTTGGCAGTAGATGCCGGCTTGAGGACCAAGCTGCAGTCACCCAAGCATTGCAGGTACAAAATATGAATTTTGAGGAACGATACCTAGGATTACCTACACCTACAGGACATATGTCCAAGGGACGTTTCCAGAGTCTACAGGAACAACTCACAAAGAGAATTCTAATATGGGGTGAAGGTGCATCACAAGGAGGGAAAGAAATTCTTATTAAAGCCGTTGCGCAGTCCTTACCCACATATTTGATGGGGGTGTTTCGGCTTCCTCGTAGCGTCTGGTGATGATCTTACTCGCATGGTTAGGAATTTTTGGTGGGGAGCGAAGGAAGGAAGAAGAAAGACCCACTGGAGGGCATGGGATACTATGATCAGGCCAAAAGAGCAGGGCGGGCTTGGCTTCCGGGATTTTCGGCTTTTCAATCAAGCCTTGCTTGCCCGGCAAGCTTGGCGACTTCTCTCTAACCCTGACAGCTTGTGCGTGCAGGTTCTCAAGGCTCGGTACTACCCCAATGGGCGCCTGGAGGATACAGTCTTCTCCGGCAATGCGTCTTCGACATGGCAGTCTATTGTACACGGCCTCGACCTCCTTAAGAAGGGGTTAATTTGGTGCATTGGGGACGGCGCGTCGGTCCGCATCTGGCGAGATCAATGGATTCCGCACCCGGTTGCACGAGGCCCGATCTCCCACAGCAAGGGCGCTGTCGACTACGGCGAGTCAGTCAACTCTTGGACGACCATGGCAATTGGGACGTACCTCTTCTCCAGCAACACTTCTTGCATGTGGACGTCATGGAGATATTGAAGATTAAAGCTTCTTCAAGTCAAGCTGGTGATTTTATTGCATGGGCGGCGGAGCGTACTGGCGTCTTCTCGGTGCGGAGTGCATATCGTCTCGCCCTCAACGAACGACTTCTACCATCGTCGGTCGTAGCGAGCAGGGCACCGGACGAGCGACGTGCCGCCTGGGCACTAATATGGAGGTGCCCTGCTCCGCCTAAGGTGCGTATATTTGCGTGGAAGCTTGCATCAAACTCATTGGCCACTTGGGCTAATAAAAAGACACGAAAACTGGAGATTACTGATACATGTCCACTATGTGCGATGGAGAAGGAGGACATGTTCCATGTGTTTTGCAGATGTCCCCGTGCGGTGGAGCTCTAGCGAGCTATGGCCAAACATTGGAACTTGCCGAACTTAACCACTGTGCGTCCTACGGGCGTTGAATGGCTCTTCGACGTCCTGCACAATCTCGGAACCGATGGCCGCATGCGAGTGTTGATGGTACTCTGGCGCTCTTGGCACGTTAGAAATGAAATCGTCCACGACAAACGTCTGCCCCCAGTTGAAGTATCTTGCCGATTCTTACTCAGCTATGAATCGTCGTTGCTCGCTATCAAGAGGTATCCTACAGGTGATCTTGTTAAAGGTAAAATGGTGATTGATGATGGAGGTCGGCTGCCGCTGCTATCACATGCAGAGGGCACTCAGTCTCTCCACATCAAATGGCAACCTCCAGCCCATGGTCGTGTAAAATTAAATGTTGATGGGTCCTACTGTGAAGCTTTTGGAAAGGCAGGTGCGGGCATGGTACTGCGCGATAGCAACGGTGCCATCATTTTCTCGACTTGCAGAAGCCTGGTTAACTGCGCAAATCCCTTGCAAGCTGAACTTGCAGCCTGCTTGGAGGGCTTAAACTTTGCTATGCAATGGTCGCCACTTCCTGTGGATGTCGAGATGGATTGTCTGGTTCCCGTGGACTCGATTCGGGCACCAGCGGAGGATAGGTCGCTGCATGCGATGATGATAAATGAAGTGAAGTCGCTTCTTGCTGATAGGGATTGTTCCATTGCTCATATTAGTAGGTGCCAAAATACTCTCAGTCATAGGTTGGCGACTTTTGGTCGTGTAGAAGCTAGGACGGCAGTTTGGCTAAAATCTAGCCCTGCTAATGTACCCAAACTTTGTTTGGAGGAGCTTCCTCCAGTTTGAGCAATGAAATCCCTTTAACCCCGCAAAAAAAAGTTGGAGTAGGATAACTGAATAGGACATTTTGCAACAAAAAAAATGGACATCCAGATAGGATGATACGCGCCGAATACATCATATTTTCTTTTCATTTATTTTTCAAAAAACAGATGCGCATGCAAACAAGCACACACTTACCCCCTTAGAAATGTGCACATACATATATACGATATTATTCATATAAGCATCTCCAAGAATCTAAGGTCTTAGGTAAGCCACCACAAACGCATCACGACACATCGCCTACCTCTAATAATGAAAAAATGAAGAAAATACTTTTGCTGCAAAAAGATGCTAACTCCCTTAGGAGAAGTATATAGTCTCGAGATCCGGGCAGCGAGGGGAGTCAAAAAAAGCATGTGGCACAAGGCTCTCATTAAATACAAGGAATCTGGGATCTACTACACTACCGAATGTGAAATCTTCGCAAATCATCCTTTTGTCTTTGAGGTGGTACATCCTGGCCACGTTACATTTAGGACATCCGATGAGGATGGCACCATTCCCAAGAGGGATTACCTTGCTCACCGATACTTCATCACGTTTGTATAGTACGGGCATCGGCACATGAACCCGATGGAGCAATGTCCAGGTCTCCGCCTTATAGTCTTGTAGGCCCCATATGTCCAGGGATGTTAAGCTCTGTGACATAGCAGCGACACAGAGCTCCCCATCAAGCTCAAATAAGGATGTCCTCACGGTATTGTCTGGCGAGTGTTGGGACATGAGTCGGAATGTCTCGGAAGCCGCGTCGAATGCTAGCATCTTTTTGGTGTGATTGGCTTGAGGGTGCATAGAGAGCCAATGTAGGTTTTCACGATAAGCCACCGGAACCTCGTACATCGGTAAATTACCGGATGGGTCGGAAGGAGCTGGCCCAAGTCGACGTGGTAGGATGGCACCGGCCGAGAGGATGTAGTAGCGACGCCTCGTCTCAGGTTTGAAATTAGAATTAGTAAATTCTTCCTTCTCTTTCTCAATGGCGTGGCATAAAAGGCGATACTCGCCGGAAGAAGTGTGGAAGTAGAAGCCGCACTCAAAGACTGAGCAGTAGGATTGGGGACCCAACTCGGGCAGGTTGGTCCACTGCCTGGTAGCCGGGTTGCAGATGACGAACAGGTCGCAACTTTGTCTTAACACAAGCAAACCATTGAGAGAATATATGACATTCTCAAAGTCGCCGGAGAGGTCATAGTCGCAAAGGAAGCGGTATGGCTGCTGCTGCGTCGGCTCGAGAGACATGGCTTGCACTGCCGCGTACGGGTCTCTGGTGAATTGGACGACCATCTCGCGGGGGCGGCTGGCGGCGTGGGCGACGAGGAAGGAACGGTCGGTGGTGACACGATGCCAGTCCTTGCAGACGGCGCGACAACGGAGCACCGACACCGATGTGAGGCGGACGAGGATGTGCACCAGAGCGCTTAGAGCGTGGATGCCTCCACCTGAGGTCTCCATCGGTTGGATCGGTGGCGCAGCCTCCAACTTGACGCCACAAAGCAGCGTTGGCGCAGACCGGCGACTTCTTGTCCGCCTACCCTAGTTGAAGCAGAGGAAGACTCACCGGCTTGCCTTCCCTTATTTCATCATGTATATATACACAGCATAATCGGATCAAATCCCGGAGTCAGAATCGGAGTTCCACCCGTGCGAGAAAAAACCGGAAGGGAAAGTGGGACGTCTGATTTTCTGTCCAAACATTGGACCGAATCGTAATACAGTTCCACTCGTACGGTCATACAACTTGGATGGACTCTGGGAAAATCTTGATCAACATTGGACCTACGACGTTGGTTGACAATGGTTGCAGCCTACGACGTTGTTGGTTTAGCTACGACTCTACCTACACATTGCCATCGATCATCAACTCATCCAATCCGTCAGACGTGCGTGATCATAGCTCGTACGTCACACATTGCCATCAACCGATCCAATCCGTTATATATACCGATCGCTCGATCTCGTTGTTTAACAAACCCTAGCGCGAGTCAGCCGGACGGAGGGAGGGAGGGATATGGGGATCGTGGATGCGTTGCTTACATCGGCCGGAGCAATAGGCAAAGAACTAGGCCAAGCAATAACGGCAAGCATGGAATTCATCAGCGACAAGAACTGCGTCGAGCACCACGTGGCCAACGGCAGGTGCATCGACGAGTTCATCACCGCGGTGGACGAGTGCCACCCCAGGCAGATCAAGACTCGGGAGGACCCCGCCGAGCGCGTCCTCAACGTCGATGCGTGTGTCAAGGCCACGGCGGCGCTGCGTGAGTGCTTCGAGGGCAACCGCCTGTGTAGGTAGAGTCGTAGCTGACAAGGACCGGAAGCCATCGCCGGAGAAGGTTCAGGAGGAAGAGCTGACAAGGTTCAGGTGGTGGACTGACATGAGGAGAAGCTAGGTTGATTATATATATACCTATGCATGGATTATTATTTTTAACCCCGCTATGCATGTATTGTGATCAGTGCTGATCGGCGATCAGCCCATCAACTCGTTCTTTAACAGCCCATCATACATGTCTGCATCTGCATGCCTTTTATATAATCTTAATGTTATAGTCTTATACTCCCTCCGTTCCCAAATATTTGTCTTTCTAGTCATTTCAAATGGACTACAACATACGGATGTATGTAGACATGTTTTAAAGTGTAGATTCACTCATTTTGTTCCGTATGCAGTCACTTGTTGAGATCTCTAGAAAGACAATTATTTAGGAACGGAGGGAGTAGATCAGATTGGTTAGTGGTCATGGTGGAGTTTGTATATATACTTGATCTAATCGACTCTTTGTTTTGGCTTAATTTTTTTTCTAAAATTCTAGAGGTTCTCTATCTGCACAATAAACACTTGTTCGAGCCTTCAACAATATTACAATATTACAGTCGCCCATTGGAACCTCTATATATACTCATACTTACTTACAAAAGAGCAGAACATTATCCTTTCTAAACGCAGCTTACGTCCGCAACCTCCGATTCTGTGATTATCGCCCACCTTTCCACGTGATTCCTTTCCCACTCGATCCCTTCTCGCCGCTGATGCTAGATCCGAGACCCCCTTGGCCCTCCTCTCTCCTCCAACAACCGGATGGCAAACCATCCCTTCTGTGAAGGTCCCTTCTCCAACATACCTCGCTTGGATGAGGACCTCGACGAGGACTGGAACCTATTGCCGGAGAAGGTGGAGGAGGAAGACCTGACCTGGTTCAGGTCATGGATTGGCATGAGGAGAAGCTAGGTTTATACTTATGCATGGATGGTGATGTAGCTTTCCTTTTCTTTGAACAACCCATCATACAAGTCTGCATGCCATATATGTAATCTTAATGTTATAGAACAGATCAGTTAGTGGTGTTTGCGGAGTTTGTATACTTGCTCTGAATTCTAGAAGTTCTCTATCCACACAATAAACAGTTGTTTGTGGTTAAACACGTATTCGTAGTTCCAGCCAGCCTTCCTCAATATTGCAATATTATGGTCGCCCATTTGAATCTCTCTATATGTACTACTTATAAAAGAGCAAATGTTATCTTTTTTTTCCTGTTGCATGATTATCGAAAACCTTTTCACTCGTGTGCGTGCACATAGGCGAGATTGATCGGATCGGCGCCTGGGTGCGTGCACAAGCAGGTGACAGCTGCATTGTCCGCGTGCAGAAGGCGTGCATGCTGAGCAGCGACATGGCATGCTGGCCAAGGGTAGCAAGCAACAGGCTGGGCGAAGGCGCGCTGTGGATCAAAAGGCCCAAGGGTTGGCTCCTCTGCTCGCTGTGGCATCACGGAGGTCCTGAAGCACGTACGTGAAGATGCAAAGCGTGAGATTTGTTTGAAAAAAAAGGGCACGATGTCTTAGTCTTTACAATCTATGTTTACTCTTGAATTTCTTCCTATCTTGCTACAACTGTACTGCATACTACCTATATATTTGTAAAAAAATATAAATTATACTCACATGTGATCGCGACCTTACATGTGTTGTCTGTGCGTATGGGTG
>NC_041389.1:20609361-20617451 GCF_002162155.2 Triticum dicoccoides | reverse complement strand
CTGAACTCACAAGCACAAGCCCATGTGTGGGCTGCTTTGTAGGGTTAGAAGAATGGATTGGCCGTCGAATGGGGAGTTTCTTTTCTTTAGGGTCGAGCCCGGGGAGTTTCATGCGAGCAATAAGTGACCGGATAAAGTTGGTCAAGAAGAGGGCGCGCGCGGCCAAATGAACTTGGTAATCTAAAGAGTCGCCATCGACACCCTCCATCAACCCTGGCGTGCATGTAGGTTTGAGTAAGTGTTTTGCGTTAGTAACTATCGGTGTGGAGAAAAGCAAATGAACTTGCACATGAACTTTTTTTCCGGGGAAACTTGGTCAAACTTGCACTCATTTGACTTTTGAAAAAACAAATACATCTTATATAAAAGAACAGAGAGAGCATGTACTAGTGTTTTTTGGAACCTCGTATGTACGCCCTGCGTAGCAGCACACTCAAGAGTCAAGTGAAAACAAACAAAACGAAAAGATTGTTTTATCAATCAATCAACTACTAAAAAGAAAAATAACTTGACCTTGTTTTGGTGCAACGTCTCTTTTTTTTTCCTTTTCTATTTTCTTTTGCTTCCTTGGATCGATCGATTTGATACCAGTACAGACGGCTGGCCGGCGACTTCGTGTCGTGCGCATGCATGCAAGACCTATCTATCCATGAAACCGTAGGTTCACTGCCCCCGTGATCGGGAGAGAGAGAGGAGTTGAGCGACCAAGGAGGACGGAGGAGGGAGGTGCGCATACAAAGGGTCCGGACGTCCACGTGTGCAAAATAAGTCGAGACGGCAGGGTTTTTTTTTTTTTTTTGAGGTTGGCAGGTTAAAGTGTCTGGTGTTTGCGCTCTAGCTAGTCTCTCAGTTGCCGTCGCAAAAAAAGTGTTTGATGAACTCTTATTGTCTAGTCCTTCCGCCGCCGGTCATGACAGCCGATCGGACCCAATGTGTTAGGGCATGTTTTGATTTCCGTCTCGCTCTTCTTTATTCATCAAATCAAACCAAACGAAAAGGAAAAAAGAAAACGAAGACAATCGACGTGCGAGGCCGGAAGGAAACAAGTGGATGTCGTGGTAGGTTAATTGCGGATCGACGCGCACGGCAGGCAGTTGAAACTTGAAAGGTTGATCGATTCACGGGCGTAATCAATAGTGTGACACGTCTTTGCAGGCGTCTGGACCACTGCCATATCCGCTCTTGACGACCCTGCCCCACAAAAATTCCATCCGCCTCTCCCAGACTTTCCATCGGATGCCGGCGCTGTTTGTCATGTAGCATTCAAGCCGACCCAGACCATGCAGCGGCCGGCATTGATGCCCGTGATTTGACCGGATGGGAGGGCGGCGCAGACGGAAGCGGTCCTCTTGGGTGCCGCCGCGTCCCGAGAAACCAATTCCGGCCGTTGTGCCGCATTGAAGCAATTAGGATGGAGCGTGGCCACCTCCTCTACTGCCTCTGGGGAGGGAAGGGAGTTACGGCGATCTTGAGTACGATGTTAGAGCCCGATGTGGAGCAGCGTACGTATGTGAAAATCTGTATATACTACTTAAAAAAAACGTAAGGTTCCATTTCACCTTTCTTCTCACCACCTCTTCGTCCAAGCTTTCATGTAATGATAATCAATCACCTTAATTTACTTACCTTCTAAATCAATTCTACTTTAATTTACTTACAAAACTTCTAATCAAAATATAAGGTAATTCACGGGTAGAATTTAATAAGACTTTATTTACACAATCGCATTATTATGGACAGGCAAATCACAAACTAACGCATTAGAATATTTATATACCGTTGCAATGCACGGGCACTGTTCTAGTCAAAGAAAAGAAAGAACGAAAGAGAGAGGGGAAAATGACGATGACACGCGTGCGTCGTGATTAACTTTCAATCAACTATAAAAAGGAAAAAAAGAAAAAAATTGACACCACACGCGTGCATGCGCGACATCTCTGTTTTTTTTCCTTTTCTTGATTGATTAGATCGTTTCGATCCATCCGACGATGCTCCAGCCAAAGATTGATAGCTTACTTCCGTGTTATCTCTACTACTTAAAAAGAACGTAAGGTTTTCATTTAATTTTCTTCTCACCACCTCTTCGTCCAAGCTTTATACATGATAATCAATCATCTTAATTTACTTACCTTCTGAATCAATTCTACTCTAATTTACTTACCAAACTTCTAATCAAAATATAAGGTAATTCACGGGTAGAATTTGATAAGAATTTATTTACACAATCGCGTTATCATGGACAAGTAAATCATAAACTAATGCACTAAAATATTTATATCCCATTGCAACGCACGGTCACTGTTCTAGTCAAAGAAAAGAAAGAACGAAAGAGAGAGGGGAAAATGACGATGACACGCATGCGTGCGTGCGTGCGTCGTGATTAACATTCAATCAACTATAAAAAGAAATGAAATGAAAAAACTTGACACCATACGCGTGCATGCGGGACATCTCTGTTTTTTTTTCTTTTTCTTGATTGATTAGATCGTTTCGATCCATCCGACGACGCTCCAGCCAAAGATAGATAGCTTACTTCCGTGTTAAAAAAAAGGACAGCTTACTTCCTCTCGCGCGCAACAAGCACATTTTTTTGCATGGCGCAACAAGCACGTTGCAACGTATGCGTACGTACGTAGCGCGGCATGCATGGATACCCTTATTATTTGACGGTGCGATCGATACAGAGCGTGATCGAAGCTGATACGGAGCCTTTTTCTGGTTTGGGACTGGCTTGATCTGTGCCGGATGGGCTAGCAGAAATTCTCGCTAGGGACTGGTTCCACCCATGCAACAACTGCACCCTCTAGTTGCAGCTCCGCATGGCGATGGCTGTAGCTCGGTGGCGATGCAACACTGCGCCCATGCCGTCGACTGCCATGCCAGGTTGAAGCTTTTTTTTTCATGGCCGTTGAAGCTTTTTCCAAGGTTGAAGCTTTTCACAAACCGGTTGAAGCATTTTCACACACCGGTTGAAGCTTTTCTGCGCCGCTCGAAGATATTTTTTCGCGGTTGAAGCTTTTTATACACGATTTTGCTGCAAACGGCACGAGGGAAATGCTACAAACCAATAAACATTTTTGCTACAACCAGGGAGACGATGAAAGTGTGGCCGGCAACGACCGCCGGTGGTTGTAGCAAAAATGACCGCCGGTGGTAGCTTTTTTCGCTGCAAGTTGAAGCTTTTTCCCTCTACGGTAGAAGCTTATTGAAACTTTTTTCGTTTTGAGCAACGCCTGGGTGAAATCTTCCTCTATCGTTCGGTGAAGCTTTTTTCATCGAAGGTTGTAGCATTTTCTGTAGATGGTTGTAGCTTTCCTCTATGACACTGAACGCTTGCAGCTTTTTGTATATCCGGTTGAAGCTTTTCATCTAGAGTTTGAAGCTTTTTTTTAGTGGTTGCACCACACGGGGGGCTGTGCGCGGTGTCTGCAATGCCTGGCCTGCAGGTTCGCCGGGATACGACGCCCCAGCAGCGGCGGCCATGGGTGTCAGGACTGCAGCATCGTCATGGCTGTGGCCGAGGCCTGGAGGAGTTGGCTTGTCACCGGAGGTAGCGGCCATGACAGCCGCAGAGGAACTTGCTGCGAGGAAGAAGGAAGGGATGAGGACGAACGGTTAAAAGGATAAGATTGCGTAGAGAAAAAAACGATTCGTGGGCCTAGCTGTATGGAGCACAGAGGGATCGCGAGGCGTACGATTGAAAACAGATCCCGCGGCTCGCGCTCGACGGACGCTGCGTTCGGCCGGCGCGCCGAACGCAAACGTTTCCAAAAAAAAGGGTCCATATTGAGGTCCCTGATTAAACCGCTGCAGGGCATTCCTTGCACGGCAAGTTTCTCATGTGCACGCACGTACGTATATATACTTGCATCGGTGTGGCTGCATATCCGATTGATCGAGGCTAGATTATAAACCTAAATAAAATATAGGAGTACCACATAAGTTACGACCGGCCGGCCATGGGGATCGGGTGCGACTCCACCGTGGTCATTCACCACGTGCAGAACGGCGGTTGCATCGAGAAGTTCGCCAAGGCGACGAGCGAGTGCAACCCCTCGGACAGCGACGATGGACGTCCAGGCGTTGTCAACGTCGAGGCGTGCATCAAGGCGACGGCAGCGCTGCGCGAGTGCTTCGGACGCAACCGCCGGTGGTTCGAGCACCAGTACATCAACCGCATGGACTACCTTCTGGACGAGGACGTCAAGCCGTCGCCGGAGCAGGTGCAGGAGGAGGAGTGTAGCCAGTACAGGTGGTGGACTGGCATGAGGAGAAGCTAGCTAGCTTGTAGTAATTGCATGCATGTTTTATAGTGATAGTGATTCGTGAAATTTTGATAGTACTGCATCGGATACGATAGATCGATCTTTGATAGTAGCAGAGTAGATGATAGGTCATATATATATAGTTGGATGCTTTAATTCGCCTATTTAGTTTTCAGTATGATCCATATTTTTGTGTACGGCGTGCCCCGTTTCTACTCCACCTGATGTGAAGCTTGTTTTGATCTCATGAATTACGAAGCTCTTTCTCTTTGTCGGTAAACTATGCAACTTTTAGCACCCAGTCGTGGGTACGAGTAGCTATTTAAAGCGATTTCGTTCTTAACCCTAGCTAGCGAGCTAGCTAAAGCCATGGGACTCTTGACCACATTGACAGCAGTCAATCAAACGATGCATCACAGTGTGTCAAGGACTACAAGAAGGCAATCATCGTGCATCACGTGACCAACTGCAGGTGCTTGGACGACTTAAAGAGGGCGATGTATGAGTGCTGCCCCCGAGGCGCCGACATGGAGGCATGCTTCAAGGCCACGGCGGCGCTGCGCGAGTGCTAAACCGGCAATCCCGCCATGTTCAAGCACCAGTACCTCCGGCGCATGGACGAGGACCTCGACCAGGACACGAAGCCGTTGTGGCACGATATTTGAAGAGATGAACATGCCATATTCACAGGTAGTAGACAGGCATTAGGGGCGTGTTTGGTTGCCTGGGTGCATCTGTCATGCATTGCATGAAGGAGCTTGGCTGGGTTGGCCTGGTTGAGCTCATGCAAAAATGAGTTGAAATGTGTGTTTGGTGTACTGCATGAGACGAGACAAGCTCAGCTCAGATTTTGTTTGGTTTGTTGCATGTGTGGTTGCATGAGAGATGCGGCATACAACATATGTTGTTTGGTAGGTTGTATGATGTGGGTGCTTGTTCATGTATGTAAAATAATTAGAATATAATTTTAGTGACATGCACTCCAGACTAGATATCTTTGCTGATTGAAGTAATAAAAGAATATATATTCACATGTCTTCAAAATTGCAGAGATGATTTAAGTAAGAAAAGCAAAAATTTTGCAACATCTTTGCTGTTTGTACAAGTATATAAGCAGTTTATAGCAATTGATGACACAAAATAGCTAAAGAAATGCATCAGGATAACAGAGAGTGCACATAAATCGGGTATCCAGCGCAAGTACATCTTAAGAGTCCACATATTATAGAGCCATAAATTCATATGATCCATATTACAGTCCAGCACATCCTAGAGTTCACATATTAGATAGCCACAAATTCATATTGGGCGCATTACAGTCCAATAAAGGAACATAACATAAGGTCCATGTTACATTCCTTCACATATATAGGGGCATGGTTTTTCTGACCAAATACAATAAAATATGGTCAGCTTCGTTGAATTAGCACATATTTGCTCATCGCTGGGCACCCTTGGGCACTTCATCGCTGGTCACGGGCACTCCATCCTTTGGCAGTCCATCCTTGGGCATGGGCACTCCACCGTTGACCTTGGAGAGGTGGTGCATGACCCAGCGAGTGCGATGAGTCTCCGACATCTGCATGAATGAGTGGCTCCTAGCCCTGTTGGCATTCTCATTGAGATAATCCAAGACAATCAACAGATCATCCTCGGTAAAACCAGGGAGCTCCATGACAGCATCATATAGTTCAGGATGTGCCTCTCCGGTGGACTTGATAGCAATAGCAACTTCATGGACAGCTTCAAACATGTTGCTCATGACCAAAACTTCTTCTTCACTCATCAAGCTAGCCCTCTTCCTTTTGCCAGTGGAGCTAGAAGCATCCTTACATGGTTCCTTCCCATGAGCAGCAGCAGCAGCTTCCCCATGAACAGCAGCAGTAGCACTCGATCCAGGTTCATTCCCATCAACAACAAATTCAGAACCACAAGCTTCAAGGTTTACAAATGAGGAGGAGGTTCCCACCATTGAAGGAACCCCAAGAGCCTCATTAGATGTCATTGCAAACCTTCCTATACAGGGCCAAGGGGAGCAACTCCCATGGCAACGGCGGCCATGGCCGGGAGCTCGGCTTCGACCAAGACGCACCCGCCTGTACAAGAGCGAGGGGAGCAGCTCCCATGGCGACAGCGGCCATGGCCGGGAGCTCGGCTGCGATCAAAGCGCGCGCGCAGGGAACAACAGCAGAGATAGATGAGATGGATTCGAGAGGGATGGGAGGAGCCGAGGAGGAGAGTCAACCTCTGCGCGGAGAGGATGCGCGCCGGCGATGTGCTCGCGAGGCGACGGGGCGGCGAGATCCGTTCGCAGCAGAGAGGAGAGGGGTGAGGAGTGCGGCGCGGATATGGGTGTGAATCGACAGGGAGAGAAGCCCTAGCCCTCTTCGCTCGCGTGGGTGCAAGCGTGGGCGCTCGCGCGGATGCAGGCTCGCGGAAACGGGCGAAACTTGCGTGCGAGCTCAGCCTGGCTGGGGGGCCTATTTTGCATCAGTCGGGCCTGGCCCAGAGCAACGTGCAGCCTACCAAACGTTGCGAAAATTGCATGGTGGATGCGATGCAGGTGCGAGACAAGAAACCAAACACGCCCTAGGAGAAGCTAAGATAAGCTATGCTTTGCATACATGCATGGCCTATACTCGTATAGACGGATTAGATCGATTATATAAGCGATCAAGTTAGTATGCTGATATAATAGGCAAAAGTTATATCTGTTGAATTATCTTTTCCTTTTAGTTGTGGAGTGTCCGTGTATGTGCGCGATATTCATTTTTCTCACTCCGTTCGTGTTCCCTGACAACTACTACAAAATCTATCACACTACTAGAGACATGAGTTTTAGCCACCAAGGTGATCGGTTGCTAAAGGTACAAAATTGGTGGCTAGTGGTCTATTGGTACCAACACTACTTGGTCGCTTCGTGGTGGCTATAGTCTAGTCGCTATAGATATTGAGCGACCAACATTGAGAACCCTGGTCACTCAATGTCATACCAATAGCTACCAACCAAATCTGGTGACTAATGGCATCTAGGGACCAAGGGAGACTTGGTGACTGATGACATCTAGAGACCATGGACGACTTGGTTGCTAAAAATGTACAGCGACCATGTACATGGTTAGTGGCTAGAGATATCAAGTGACCAGCCAAGGCTTGGTGACTAAAAGAATGTAGAGACCAACTACATGTTGGAGACTAGACATCTTTTGTAACCAAAAAATTATAAACCTTGGTAACTACAGGCATGAGAAAGCAACTATATCATAGGTACAATATATTGTCACACGCTGACATTTGCAGTATGCAAGAAATCTCGGAATTTTAGACATTTGGCAGTTCAGAATCAACATTTAGAAGTTCAGAATCAACATTTGTAAACTTATGATCCAAAAATTACATGCTAAACTGAATTTTGTTTTGCAAGTAGGAAATACCACTCTAGCATTTGCAAAGTACAGTACCACGTTTAGTACTGATCTGAACATATGATCCAATCAGTAAACCCCAATATGATCCAAACATTACATTTAGCATTTGTACACTGAATTTTCTTTAGATCCAACTAGTTTTCTCTTCTCAGTCTTTAGCGCGAGTATTGCTTTCCGCTGCTCCTCCAAGGTCATCTCCTATATAATGGTGGCCAGAGCACATGTTATTTCATTAACAACACCAGACATAACAAACATCAGAAAGAGTGCAAGCATGCCAATAAACTAAGCTAGAGACACCAAATTGCCAGTCACTTGATCAGCTTTGCCATAGCTCAGAAGCTCAACAACATCACAGGAAGAAAAACTGCACACATACACAGGAAATACATTTGTA
>NC_041389.1:20586835-20609126 GCF_002162155.2 Triticum dicoccoides | reverse complement strand
TTTCACCACAATTGTGACACAAGATAAAGATAAGTAATAGTGACTTACTAATTCATGTTGAACCGCTACAAATGACTTTGTTCCCTTCTTGTGAACATAAGGTAGGTTTGAGCGGTTAGCCTTCCCAATTGTGGACCGTTTCTGCATATGGTAGTTTTTTGTAAACAAATAAGGCAGGGTCAAGTGATAAGATAGATGCAAAACTGTTGACATCCATTCAAAGACTACCATACCTTAAATTCTTCTGTTTCAAAATGATCACAGAGCCAAATCCAGTCTCCAACTCTATTATCAATAAGGGGAGGATATGGATTGCTTCTAGCATCATCACCAGATTTTACATAATGTTCATAACACTTGTGACGGAAACTTTTGTAGCTTGAAGAGAATAGCAGATCCACACAGCCTTTGATATGATCTTGGGTGAAATCAAGATTGAACTTAAGCTACGAAGAAAGAACTCAAAGTTAAAACTATAAATATTCTAAGTTAGAAAGTTTGATAATCTTACATACCTTTAGAAGTTCATACAACGGCTCCTTATCATCCTCAGTCAGACTATGCCACCCGGCACGTTGGATAGGTGCATGGTACCGTGTAAGAAGTCCAATCTCTCTGGAAAGTAATTCATTATTTTCTCCAATAGGTCTTCTCTCTTCGGAGATGGTCAAGTTTAGTGGATGACCTGCCCTTTTGATCAAACGCTCCAAGCCCTTTCCCTTATTTATCCCACGTACCTTCCTAGATTTTGATGCTGAGGTACTCCCAGAATGTTGACCTTGAGATTGCGGGGCATTTCTTGGTGGCCGGACTGTTCGTCCAGGTCCCATCTGCCATAGAATTAAAAGAATGGAACAATACCCAGATTGTTTATATTAGGAAGATAGGGAAATCAGATTTGCTACGTCAACAGAAATAAACCACGAGTTACATAGTAATTAGATATATTGTGGCAACATAAATAAATCACAAGTATCAATAATAATTTGAAATAACCTGAGACAGGACATATATAGTCTAATATAACCTAAAACAAGATACATATAGTCTGATATAACCTGAAACAGGATACATATAGTCTGATATACACTGAAATAGAACACCATTATTCTAATATAACCTGACACGGGACACATGTAGTCTAACATAACCTGAAATAGGAGACATATAACCCGATACAACACATAATTATTCTACTACTCTGGTTCCTCTTCAAAATTATCCTGAGAGACATGGCTCTCCTTCAAAGATGCCAACTCTTTTGGATCAGTAACAATTTCTGGTGCAACATCATGTCGACACGAGATATTGCCTTCAAAAGTTTCATCTATGGAAAGATTGGTAGCTTCCTCCTCTTAAAGATGTAACATTGGTAGCTAAAACCTCATCCAACTCTTATCCATACTATATCTTTTCCTGCACAAGCACTCTACAAGTGAACCAAAGTACTAGAAATGTAAAATATAACAACATAACCACATTAGCTACAAATCATTATATCTGCCGGTAAACACCTCAATCACGAAAGGAATTAGGCTAGCTATGTCAATCATTTTCAACCAGTCCACCCGACATGATAAACTAATTGATCTACTGAATTTCGGTTAAATCAGGCTTATATTTATCAAAATAACAATCCTACAGTACCCCATATATATGTCACATTGCCACTGTATTTTCAAAAGAAAACTTGCACTTTATCAAACTAAACACGCAGCTTGCTTATGTAATTATTTTATATGCAGTAACATTATACTAAAATATAATATCACAACAACAACAGCCATGGAACTGTATAATTTTATACTAGAATTGTATACAAAGACAGTCTTCAAATATTATACTACAACATTATACAAAGACAGTCTTCACAGAACAGTATTTGAAGATAGTCATCACAGAACTGCATATCCTTTCTAAACATTGTACTACTAAAATATACTACAAGTCCTGATGTTGTAAGTATCAATATGCAGTAACATTATGCTGTATATTTTACTACAAGCAAAACCAAGACTATATGTATATTATGGCCCGGTTGGGCACGGCAGTATTGCCATTATTCTACTACTCTGGTTTTGAAGAGGATAATCTAACTCTCAGTATTGCCATTATTCTACACAACACATCAACCGGACCAAGCCAATATTGACATTATATTCAAATCACACAACCGAACTCTACATGGTAGGCCAAGCCAGTTTCCAAATCACAAACGGTAAGCTACATGTATATTTTACTTACACATTACCACAAACACTTGAAGTGCATGATCTAGCCATCAAGTACTTCAAGGAAATTAATGGAGAGACACAGGGAAGGAGGCAAGGGCAGAGAGGAGATCAGTCTTACGGGTTGAAGCTTTTTTTGGTGTTGACGGTGAGAGCGAGATCTCGTTGGCGAGCTTGGGGCGTCGGTTCCTGCAGAGCTGGTTGGGGTTGGGGAAGGAGGAACCCTAGGCGCCCCTTCCCTTCGACCACGCGTCCGCTGCCGCCGCTGCTTCACCTCCCCCACGCAGCTGAGCTGTCGCTGCCGTCGCGAGGAACACGCCCGTCGCCGCTGCCGTCGCGAGGAACACGCCCGTCGCCGCCGCCGTCGCGAGGAACACGCCCGCCGCTGCCGCAAGGAAGAGCCCCCCTCTCTTCTGCCGCGAGGAAAACGCCAGCCGCCGCGGGGAGCGCGCCCTCCGCCTTCCGCCGCCCCCTCCGCCGGCAGGAACGAGTCAGCCACCAACGAACGCGTCGGCCGCCGCCAGGGATGTCGATCTGATTTGGGGGATTTGAGGAGACGCTAGGAAGGTGACTTGCCTTTTTGCATATTAGCCCTTGGTTGCTATTTCTCCGCTGGATACAAAGTCGTGAGGGTAAATCTGAGAACGGTTTCATACTTAAACCATACTTGAACCATACCCGTACATGTATCTCTCAAAACCATAGTTGAACCATACCCGTTTAATGCCATTTTCAGCCCAACCAAAACTAAACCATCTATTTTTTCCACCCAAACCAATTTAAACCCAATACATAACCGTGGGTTTAAACCCAATACATAACTATGGGTTTGCTTCAATGTATATATGATTGCACAAATCGACATGTCAAAAAGCAAATGGTATAGAAAAGACATAAGTGCATCTACAATAGTTTGGGAACAAAGTTATCGTTGAGATACGGTCAACACACAGCAAGTGTCAAAAAGACAATGCCCACTACTAAAAAGCTCACTGACAAGTGTATTAAAACCAATTGCTTAGCTAAAGCACAAGCAAACACATTCGATTTGCATGTGGTGTTTTCCCACAATACATAATTACATAGTGCATCGCAACATGTAGGCGGATCAAAGATACTCGTTGTCGATGCGTCATTGCTTATTGCACATAACCAATGCCCAGAAACCGGTTTGGACCCATAGTTTATAACCGTTAATAACCAAACTGTTTAAGCCCATAACCAACTATACCCAAATTGGTTTCTTCACATACCCAAACCAAAACCAAACTAAAAAAGATTTAGCCCAATAAAACCTGAACCAATCAAACCCAAAGTAATAACCGAACCGTTTCACCCAGTTTTTTAATAACCATTCTCATGTTTAGGTACAACACATAGGCCTATGGTGACCAAGGAACTAATTAGCTGGTTGCAATTAGTACATCTTCAGCCACCAAACCGCTTGGTGACAAAATATCTGGTGGCAAATGATATATTTTCTTGTAGTGTCAGCCAAAACATACTTATCTCATTGTTCTCACTTCATTCGAGTTCCCTGACTACTAGCTACTAGTACAAAATCTTTCGGCCAAAACAACATAGCAGTGGTGGTTCCTCAAACCCTTCGGTATGCATATGCATTGTAAGTGATGGTGATAGGTTTTATACAAATACTTGTAGACCAGAACAATTAAACATTGGAGTTCTATTTTGCGTGCATGTAGGCATGCCCCTCCCTCCGTATAATCTAGTAAGCATTGTAGTTCAGGACGAATGAAGTATAAAATTGGATATCATACACTGAATTTGTATGGACATTTGAGTTTTCTTTCTAGAACTGTTGAACTCGCTTTCTTTCTTATACCAATAAAAGATAACATTCATTATATGGACAAAACATTCACTCACTAGACTTTGGGTACATCGTCCTTGTGGCTTTTCCACGGCATGCATCTATCTGGTATAGAAAACATAGTAAGAGGGAAATTGTTTTGCAGACAAAACCGTCTGCCCGATTCACGGTTCATTTTCATGGACTGTTGTTTATCGTCGAGGTCTTCGAAACTAGATATCACCTGGGTATAATCACACAAACTTTATTTTGGATCCTAAAGTTGCCACACGATGATAAATGAATGCCAAAATTGCCCTTGTGTCGCTATCAAAGTTGTCACTTGGGTACAATACCATTGCAATTTCATTACCACGTAGGTGGCTTCATTTAAGGTGGATAGTTTTTTTCCCGCTGAAAGATAGACATACCTGATCCAACATAGAAGTTCTCATGGAGACAAAGGCAACCATGAGGATGAGTATTAAATCGAGTATGTTGTTTGGGAGTTAACAGAATTTGAAATTTAAAAAATAACATTTGTTGCACTGATGTCATTGTTTTTTTTTCTGATTCTCATATATATGAATGGTTGCATGTTGGTTGTTCTGCTCGGAATCCTACCGACGCAATGCCCAGCGACGCTTCCAGGCCCTTGATGCCTTGGTTGGCCCCAACCCTCCACGGGTGGAGACGAGATCTCCTAGCCGCCACTTCGCTTGGCCGTGCCCTTTGGCAGCAGCAAGGGAGGAGGGAGAGGTGGAGGGGAGACCCTGGTCGCACACAGGGCGACAGGCAAGGGCAGGCTGGTGTGAACACATTTCCATACAACAGTCTATATATGCCAAAAAAATTGATATTATTTTGCTAATGCACATCAAGATGTCCCATAAGAGCATCTACAACCGGTCCTCTCAAACCCGTCTCATACACCCGGGTAGGCCGTCCGGTCACTGCCCGGTCATGATTTTTTGACCCAGACTTGCCTCTCAAATGGCCGTCAAATGCCCGAACTGACCGGCACCCCCCATATCTAGCCCAAATATGGGGCGGATATGAGGGAGCCGGGGCGTGCCCGGGCATGCCCGCCACGTCGGCCTGACGGCTTGGTCCCACATGGAAATGCCCGGAAGCCCGGAGTTCCGACGGGCGCTGCCTCCATTGCCGCGGTGTGAACGCTGCATGGCACTACTCCGCCTCCCTGCCCAAGACGAAATCGGGCTATGCCGGCCGGCGTCCCGCAACCCTAACCCACCCCTCCCCCCTCTCTGTGCCGCCAGTCTGAGCCCATCCACCTCCTCCCTCTCCTGCTCCGACGCTCGGCCCACGCTCCGGCACTCCGCCATGGTCCGGAACAAGATCACCTACTATGCCATGCTGACGCCGGAGCGCAGCTACGAGATCCAGCAGCGGATCCGGACAAGGGAAGCCGCGCGCGCCGCCCGCATGCGGAGACCAACCGGGCGTTTGTCCGGCGGCAGCAGGCGGACGTCCGACGCGCTCTTCGTCGAGCTCGACGCGGATATAGAGGCGGAGGAGGCCAGAGTGGAGCATCCGGAGGCACATGAGGAGTCGGAGCTGCAGCTGCCGCCCATGCTGCCGGAGCCGGGCACGGAGATCATCGTGATCTCCAACGTTGAGTAGCTAGGATCAACGTAGTACGTAGGTTCTATTCCTTTTGCATGGGTTTGTATGGAATAAAAATCGATTATGAGATGTCCGGATGCAACAAGTAAAATTTGAGGTGTGCCCGATCAGATGCTGGCGGACGCATCCGCAGGCGTTTGAGGGGCCGGATTTGCCAAGTCCGGCTATAAATGGTCTAAGTATTACACGTCTAAGTCTTATTTCATTGATATTACAAAAAGATTCATGCATGCATTTTGTTTTTTTCTTTCTAGTTTGATTAAGTCATTTAGATGTGCAATAATTATGACACATCTAGATGTGTCCTAGACCTATTTTGTTAGTCTATTTGTCTGTCTTGCTACAACTGTACTGCGTATTGCCTATTGTTTTAAATATATGCCATCATCGAGTGCTTGCAACCAAACCCGACCAGCTTTAATCACAAAATGCACTACAAATATTAAGATGTGGTTGGTGAGAAAAGTATTTATTATGAAAGTTATGTTGATTATTAGAATGTATTTTTATAAGTTTTGGCCAGGATAAAGGCAGTTGTTATGAAAATTATTTCTAAAATGACAAGCACTATTAGTTAACGAAAGGATTGACACCTATGGCAATCTTTTTTGTTTTTGCAACGCCGATAAATCCTTGAGCGGAAAGTCTCCATATGTATACATAAACATCTGACGGGCGGCACGGTTCTAGAAGAACGTAACGATCGACCGTGAGTTACGTACGTGCGTTTACCCTAGCACACCGCCGGTCAGCCGTGGACATGGGGGCCATCGAGTCCTCCCTGAAGTTCCTCGGCGAAGTCGTTGAGGTCATAGACCATGCGGACAAAGGCGGCTGTGGAGACCAGTTCATTGCGGCGCTGAGGGAGTGCTACCCCAGGGAGATCGAGGGGCACCGGGCCGACGCCGAGCGCGTCGTGGACAAAGAGGCGTGCGCGAGGGCGGAGGCGGCGCTGCGCAAGTGCATCGCCGGCTGCAACAGCGAGTGGTTCGACCTCCAGTTCGTCGGCCGCATGGAGCACCTCGCCCGCAAGGACCTCAGCCTCGAGAAGGGCTTCAAGAAGACGGAGCCGGAGCCGGAGGCAGGTGGAGAAGCTAGCTAGCAACGCTTGATTAATTAATACTTGTAATCCTAGTCCTAGCAATGCATGGATGCTTGTGCTATACAGATTAGACTGATTAATGGCGGGGAGACGTACCTGGGCTATTTGCTTCGATATTAAGATCTCTTTCTTTACTGTCGTTGAGTTTCTACTTGCAATATTGTCGCCGGTGATCTTGATCAACAGATCAAGAGCCGGTGCCCGACTAGGCCCTGCTAGAGAGGACAAGGCCGGCCGGAGCTAGCTTCAACAGATCGAAGAGGGCTTCAAGAAGCCCTGGCCGGAGAATGCATGAGGAAAGCTACCTAGCTAGCTCGGCTTGATTAATGGAAAACGCTTCGAAACAGACGGATGTTTATTGGCTTTGTCAGCCGTGTCCGACGCCGTTCGATCCTACGTGATCGTGTGACGCGAGCGCATGTCTGTCCCAATGCGAAGGTATCGTGGAGTTCGTGATGTTTGCCAGCATCCACCTGACTGGTTTTTTTTTCTAAACTATCCTTCTTACACTCACTTTCATACACAATGCTTTTGTCAGGTAGCTATGTGATTGACAAATGGTGGAACACCATCTTCTGTATAATTGGTCATGGGTGCTGGTCGTCTCAACACTGCCATGACCATGAAACACGTCGTTGCATCATCGTCGACGAGATCTCTGTTGGAACAAGATCGTAAAAATATTCTAGCTAGCTTAGCTAACGCCATGGGGATGTTTGATAAATTACTCGAATCATTGTTCCTTAAAACAGGCCAAGAAACAGCGGATCGTATGGCTCCCCTTGTACAGAGCACCGCCACTGTCGCCGATGAGAAGGCCGTCGTGCATCACGTGACCAACGGAGGGTGCTTCGACCACTTCGCCAAGGCGATGGGCGAGTGCCACCCGAGTCCCCCGACGTCGGTCGTGCAGCGGGGCGAGCACGTCGTCGACGCCAAGGCCTGCGTCCAGGCCACGGCGGCGCTGCGCAAGTGCTTCACCCGCAACCCGGCCATGTTCAAGCACATGTACCTCCGCGTCATGGACGAGTGCCTCGATCACTATCTCAAGCCGTCGCCCGAGCAGGTAAACGAAGAAGAACGCGCCGGGTTCAGGTGGTGGACGGGCATGATGAGAAGCTGAACTATGCTTGTGTCCTCTTGCACTCCCATATATGCTCTTATAGAATACACCAATTAGCTAGCGGTGGATGTACTACTATATATCTTTATCTTTATCTTTACCTACTAATAAAGCGGCTAGCCCGTCCGTCATTAAAACTGCCCCTAAAGTTGCAAATAATTACCCACCAATGCCACCGGTAAGTGAGAAGAACGTTTTGTTTTTTTTTCCGCGCTCGTCCTACCGCGCTAGAGGTTGTGGGTTCGATTCCCACAACCACCCTTTTCCTTTAAAAAATCAATTACTTTTTGAAATTTTCATATCTTTGAAACCCTAACTTTAAATCTGACATGCCATATATGAAAATTCATCAGAAAAATATGTAGATTTCAAATATGCTATTATCATTAATTTTTGAAATTACGTTCAGGGTGCAAACTTAAATAATACCTTCTTTGTATGATGAGATATTTTAGAAATGCCTATTACATATGTCCTTATAGATTGGTTGTTTTTGTGGAGCTATCCTATATGTTTGCAACCAAATTAAGTCTTGAACTGAATTATGATTGCACACACACACACACACACACACACACACACACACACACACACACACACACATTCGCGTCGCGTCGCATATATATGCGTTGGGTATATTCACTCCGTCCGAAAAAACTTGTCCTTCAAAGAGATATACCTAACACTAATTTGGTGTTAGATACATCCATTTGAGGGACAAACTTGGGACAAGTTATTTTGGACGAAGGGAGTATATGAAAACACTTATGCACATGTTATCGTTAAATACTAAAATGTACTTTGCTATTTCATTCTAATGCAATATTTTTTTTGCGTCACCGAGAAACAACAACAAATGCGTAAACATATATTGGCAACTAGGTAGATATTTGCGTTGTATAATGAATTCTAAACACCTTCAGTTCACTTCAAAAATCATCACACCTTTATGTTTTTGCACAACACCACTTATCATGTTGCTTGTTTTTTTAGAAAAGTTATCATGTTGCTTGTTGCGTGGCATCATGAAAGATTTCAAGGATTTGCTGATGTCGTTAAGTGTATGTATGAGGCGTGAATTTTTTTTTCTCCCGTTGCAACGCACGGGCACTTTTCCTAGTTGGATATAAATACGCACAACTTAGTTTGGGATTGAATTTCCTCCTTTTGCGTTTAAGTACTAGATAGTGTTTTTCTTCTTCTTCTTCTTTTTTTGCGGGGTAGTTCTTGAGTTTGTGCTATAGCAAGCCTCTCACTGTCCAGGCTGTCGTCGCGAAGTAGCTAGCGTCCGATGAACTCTTGATCTAGTCCCTTCGCGGTAGGTTTTGACTGGCAATCAGGCCACCACTTGGCGTGCCTCGACTCGTGGCACCTAATTGCAATATGCTTGCCTCCATGCATGTGATCGCCGACCGACCGACCAACGGTGTTGCTTGAACCGAGGATTGCAGGATGGTTAAATTTTGTACTCTCTTCATTATATAGACATATTTTAAAGTACAGATTCACACACTTTGTTTCGTATATAGCTTATATTGGAATCTCTAAAAACACTTGCCGGCCGTCGTGCGTGAGGCACCACGGCTAACCGTCGACCACGGGAGGGAGTACTTTTTTTTGCCTGTCGACTTGCTGGCCGCGTATGGTTGACTCCGTATTGACGCATGCAACATGATGGATGGATGGATGGAAGCAGGGAAAAGAAAGACGAACGCGTCCGTCCGTACAAGAGTTAGTGGTACGGCGGCGGGTACTTGATCGAGTACGTACGTTTATTTATTTTTAATTTTTAATTTTTAAATTTTTGGGCAGAAGAGAAGAGAGAGCTTTATCCATTTTTTTTCTTTTTAAATACCCCCTCCCTGGGGAAACAAGAGTCGACGCACGCGTGCATGCGCGGGTCAGCGAGCGAGCGAGCGATCGATTGTGATAGTAGTTTTTTTTTATTTGTTTGAGCGAGCGTACGTTGTGATGAAAAGAAGACATGTACTGTACGTTTGACCTGCTTTTTGATAACTAAACGCGTTTAAACCACCGACGAGCCGACTGGAGACGATCTTTTCGTTTCTCGAAAAAATAAGACATGCACGGTACTCCTACGTACCGTGCATGGATTCTTCGTTATTTGACAGGTGATCGACAAGTTATATATATACTATAAACAAGCCGACTGGAGACGATTTTTGAAATATATATACTATAAACAAGCCCAAGCCAAGCTGATATTCGGTACCTATTCAAAGCGACATAGCGATCGATCGATCAGCTTCGTTGCTACCCTAGCTAACGCCATGGGGATCTGGAGCGCGATAGTGGATGAAACGGCGGGAGTGACGATGAAGCTTATGACACCACTGGTCCTGTCATAGATCGCCATCATCAGCGACGAGACGGTCGTCCTACATCACGTGGCCAACGGCGGTTGCGCCAAGGACTTGGCCACGGCGATCAGGGAGTGCCAGCCCAGTCCTCCAAAGGAGCTCATCGAGGAGCGAGGGGACGCCACCAACCGCGTTGTCGACGTCAATGCCTGCGTCATGGCCACTGCGGCGCTGCGCAAGTGTTTCGCCAGCAACCCGGCGATGTTCAAGCATCAATACCTCCACCGCATGGATCAGGGCCTCGACCAGGACTGGAGGCCGACACCGGAGCTGGTCAAGGAAGAAGAGAATGCCAAGTTTAGGTGGTGGACTGGCATGAGGAGAAGCTAACCTATGCTGTATATGCAAGGTGGTGATCGATCCATCTTACATGCATCCATGTTCTGTAATCGTATAGATAGACTAAAACGATCATATTGGTGGCACAAACTTATTTCTGGATTGATTTTTCTTTTATCTTTTAGTTATAGAGCTTTTCTTTATGTGCATCCCAAATATAGCTAGTTCATTGTTGTTAGCTCCTTCCTGTCCAATCATCCCAAATATAGCCAGCCCTCTGATTGCTTCTTCTTGACGCCGCACGTACATGGGCTGCTTCTGGTGACGTAATATGTGCTGACGTGTAGGAAGTACGCCTCTGAATCCTTGGGCACCGCGCGTTAAGGCCGTCTCGCCCTAGTTCCGTAAGGTCAAGCATATATATATATATATATATATATATATATATATATATATATATATATATATATAGTACCAGCAAAAGGGTCCGTGCGTTGCAACGGAAGAATTTTTTTTATCTCCAATGGCCATGATCACATTTTGCTGTATCACCGAGATTCCTTATCAATCTCAATTTCACGAAATCATGAACATTTTTTGAAACTCGTGAACATATTTCAAATTCATGAACACTTTTACAATTTTTTGAACATTTTTTAAAATCAAGAATTTTTTTGAATTCATGAACATTTTATACTATTTGTAAAGTTATTTAAAAATTCTGAACATTATTTTAACAATTTTCTTGAATCGGAGAACATTTCTAGCATGGACGACATTGTTTGGAAATTAGTGGAACAGTTTTTGAAGTTCACGAACATTTTTCTCGAATTAACAAACATTATTGGTAATGCATGATCTTTTTTTGAATCAGCGGATATTTTATGAATGAATAAAACATTTTTTGAATTTTTAGGATATTTTTCATATGATTTGAATTGGCAAAATTTGGTCAATTTCATTAACTTTTTTAATACACAAACTATGGATAAGACATGAATATTTTTTAATTTTCCGAACATCTTCCATTGGGATGTCCGCAGTGCATGCCTCTGTCTGTCGGCCGGCCGGCAGCAATGGTGGCATTTCAGTCTTCTGGTCGCCGCGCCACGGCCATGACAGTCGTTGTGCGGCGAGGAGGAGGATGAATGCGGCTATGGCCAGGGCTGGAGTTTACATAGTCGGCAGATGGCAGGGCAATTGACGAGGTGGTTAATGGTGGGCAATAGACAAACGAACATGTGGCGTCGGAGTAGGTTCTTGGGCAACCGCACATGTTTAATGTAGGGAGGCAGAATGATGACATGTCATTTGAACATGGAGTTGTCGCGTGCACCGGAAACAGCGCGAGCGGCACTCTCGGGAGGCGCCACTTTCAATGCGAGAGTGCCAGTGAGAGGTCGCGTCGCTCTGTGTAAGACAATAAGTTTTGGGGAACCAGCACAACCCTCTAGGGGTGGCTTATCTCATTATATATAATGGTTATGTTACAATATGTACCATATACGTACATAGGTACAGAAGCTATACATAGTCTAACACCCTCCCTCAATCTTAGCCACTTTCTAAAGAACTGAGAAGGGTAAGATTGCGCCTACAAGCCTCAAACTGTGGCAGCGGTAAAGGCTTAGTGAAGATGTCTGCAAGTTGATCCTTAGATGAGATAAACTTGATCTGGAGTTGCTTCTGTGATACACGTTCCCGTACAAAGTGATAGTCAACTTCAATGTGTTTCATTCGGGCATGAAATACTGGATTTGCAGAAAGGTATGTAGCACCGATGTTATCACACCAAAGAATAGGAGGCTGTGGATGAGACAAACCCAACTCCTGAAGCAAAGACTGCACCCAAATAATCTCTGCAGTAGCATTAGCCACAGCCTTGTACTCAGCTTCAGTACTGCTACGTGACACAGTAGCCTATTTCCGAGCACTCCAGGCGATCAAATTAGAGCCAAAGAATACTGCATAACCCCCCGTGGATCGCCTGTCATCTGGGCTACCAGCCCAATCTGCATCAGAGAAGGCCGAAAGGACCCGAGAGGAAGTCGGCCGAATATGCATACCAAATGTCAGGGTGAACTGAACATAACGAAGAATGCGTTTAACAGCAGCCCAATGAGTATCTCTGGGAGCCTGAAGATACTGACAAACCCTGTTAACAGCATAAGAGATATCTGGTCTCGTGATCGTCAAGTACTGAAGTCCACCAACAATGCTCCTGTACTCTGTGGCATCCGCAGGAGACAAAAGCTCACCATCAACAGCTGTTATCTTGTCGGTAGACGACATGGGTGTGGTGGTCGGTTTGCACTTCAGCATGCCAGCTCTCTGTAACAACTCCAAGGAGTACTTCTTCTGCGTAAGGACAAGACCAGTAGCACGAGAAGTGACCTCAACTCCAAGAAAGTAGTGAAGCTTCCCAAGATCTTTGACCGCAAAATCAGCACCAAGAGAGCAGACAAGAGCATCAGCAGCATACTGAGAAGAGCTGACAAGGATAATATCATCGACATATACCAAAAGATACATAGTGACTTCTGGCTTCTGTAGAAGAAATAACGAAGTGTCAGCAGTAGACGGCACAAACCCATGCGCACGAAGGGCAGAGGCAAGGCGGGCATGCCAGGCACGAGGAGCTTGCTTCAAACCATATAGTGCTTTGGAAAGACGACAGATATAGTCAGGACGATCAGGATCAGAGAAACCAGGCGGCTGTTTCATATAAACCTCTTCCTCCAAAAATCCATGTAGAAAAGCATTCTGCACATCAAGTTGACGAAGTGACCAACCACGAGAAACAGCAATGGAGAGAAGAAGCCGAATAGTGGTAGGCTTGACGACAGGACTGAAGGTGTCCTCATAGTCAAGACCATGACGCTGCCGAAAACCGCGAGCAACAAGTCGCGCTTTGTAACGCTCAATAGATCCATCCGAATGCTTCTTCACTTTGAATACCCATTTTGAGTCAATAACATTTACCCGTGGTGGTGGAGGAACGAGAGTCCATGTCTTGTTACGAAGAAGAGCATGAAACTCCTGCTCCATAGCCTCTCGCCAATGTGGAATGCGCAGGGCAGCCTGATATGAGCGAGGCTCAGAAGATGGATCCGCAACAGCAGCAGCCAAACAAGCAGCCAACCAAGCAACCGTACCATCCTTACGATCCTTAGGTTTGAAAATGCCACTGCGACTGCGTGTATGTGGTCGGGACACAGGAACCACAGAGGTCGACGGAGCAGCCTGCAACGGGCTGGAGGACGGCGACGTTGACGAGTCAGCCGGTGACGAGGAGCCAGTCACGGTAGCCTCGGACTCGGTTGGCGAAGAAGGCCGACCCACCGGCGAAACCGGCAGAGCAGACGAAGCAGCTGGCGACTCCGGCATCACAGACCGGGCCGATGGCGAGCTCGGCATAGTGGGCCGTGGCGCGGCCGGTGTCGCGGGCCGATCCGCTGATGAAGGCGACGTGAGGACCCGAGCCGCGGGCGAAGACGGCGTGACGGGCCGAGCCGCAGGCGAAGACGGCGTGACGGGCCGAGCCGCGGGCGACTCGGCGGCCGCTGGCGAAACGGACCGAGCAGTGGAGATGCTCGGCGCGACGGGCTCGTCGGGTGACCATGCATGGGCACGCGAATTGATGCCATGCAACATAGGGCGATCGACGTGCCCACCAGAAGACGACGATGATGATGGTGAATCCTCCAACAGCTCCAAACGAGCTCCACGTCCGGTTCCTGCACCATGGTTAGGTAACAGCAAAGGAGAGTATGCAACATCATCAAATTGGTCAGAAGCAACAGAGGATGAATGCAGGGATGGTGGTTCGACAGTGGACACAGGAAGGTTGGCAAAGGGAAAAACATGCTCATCAAACACGACGTCCCGAGATATATAGACACGATTAGTGGGAACATGAAGACATTTGTAACCTTTATGAAGAGAGCTATAGCCAAGAAAAACACACTTCTTAGAACGAAACTCAAGCTTGCGCTTGTTATATGGACGAAGATGCGGCCAGCAAGCACACCCAAATACCTTGAGAAAGGTATAATCAGGTTGTTCATTAAGGAGAACCTCAATGGGAGTCTTCATGTTTAAAACATGAGTAGGAGTACAGTTGATGAGAAAGCATGCAGTGGTGAAAGCATCACTCCAAAACCGAAACGGAACAGATGCATGGGCCAAAAGAGTAAGACCAGCTTCAACAATATGACGATGCTTACGTTCGACTGAACCATTCTGCTGATGTGTATGTGGACATGCTAAACGATGAGCTATCCCAAGCGACTGAAAGAAAGAGTTGAGGTTGCGATACTCGCCCCCCAGTCTGACTGGACATGAACAATTTTGTGCTTGAGAAGACGTTCAACATGTTTTTGAAACTGAACAAAAATATCAAACACATCAGATTTGCGTTTAATAAGGTAAAGCCAGGTAAAGCGACTATAAGCATCAACGAAACTGATATAGTAATTATGACCACTGACAGAAGTCTGAGCAGGACCCCATACATCTGAAAACACAAGTTCTAAAGGATGTTTCACCTCACGACTGGACTCCGAAAAAGGAAGTTGATGTCTCTTCCCCTGCTGACAAGCATCACACACTGCTACATCTTTATGACTAGACAAACTAGGAAGCTCATGACGACGCAAAATATGACGGACAATAGGTGTGGCCGGGTGACCAAGACGAGCATGCCACTGTGACGGAGAGACCTGAACTCCACTGAAAACACGAGCGACACCAGGATGCTCCAGACGGTAGAGGCCCTGGCACAACCGCCCACTAAGAAGAATGTCCCTCGTGCCCCGATCCTTAATAAAAAGATCAAAAGGGTGAAATTCACAAAGCACATTATTATCACGTGTGAGTTTAGGAACTGAAAGAAGATTACGGGTCACAGATGGAACTCGAAGAACATTGCGAAGCTGAAGACTCCTATTGGCATGTCTAGTGAGAAGAGATGCTTGACCAATATGAGAGATGTGCATACCTGCTCCATTGGCGGTGTGGATCTTGTCGGAGCCATGATAGGGTTCACGAGTGTGAAGCTTCCCCATCTCGCTGGTTAGATGCTCTGTCGCACCAGAGTCCATGTACCAGTGTGGATCGATGGAGTAGGACTGAGTGTGTCCCTGTTGCTTCTGCGGCGCGGGACGATCAGCCATGGCGACCTGACGGGCATTGTTGCGTGTATCTTTGCCGTCATTGCCAAGACCAAGGAAGCTTCGCTGGAAGCGCTTATGACACTTGGAGGCCCAGTCCCCATCGCGGCCACAAAGCTGACACACACGTGGACCGCCAGCCCCCGGTAAGGTCGCAGTAGGTGGGGGGCCGAGGCAGGCGACGGTGGCAGCCCCAAGGGAGACCGGGGTGATGAAGAAGAGCGGCCACCCTTGGTGGCGGCGTTGGCCGAGAGGGAGCCAGTGCCCCTGGTGCGGCGAGTCTCGACCCGTTGCTCAGTGAGAAGGAGCCGAGAGAAAACCTCGTGTGCCAGCATGGGTGTCGAGTTGCCCCGCTCGTTGATGATCTCGACTAAGGCATCATACTCCTCATCAAGACCATTGACAATAAACGAGTTGAACTCGGAGTCGGTGAGGGGCTGTCCAATGGAGGCCAATGTGTCGGCGAGGCCCTTGACCTTGTTGTAGAACTCAGTGGCAGTGGAGTCAAGCTTCTGACACTCTCCAAGCTGACGACGGAGTGCAGAGACACGAGCCTGGGACTGCGCTGCAAAGGTGCGCTCAAGGATGGTCCAGGCCTCATGAGACGTCTTCGCGAAGACAAAGAGGCCGGCAACTGCCGGCGAGAGCGACCCCTGGATGGAGGAGAGGTTCGCCTGGTCCTGCCCCGTCCAGACGCGATGGGCCGGATTGTAGACCGGACCGTGCACGCTGTCTACCAGCGCGGGTGGGCAGGGAAGCGATCCGTCGACGTAGCCTAGCAGGTAGTGACTCCCCAAGAGCGGAAGAACCTGCGCACGCCAGAAGATGTAGTTGTCGGCGGAGAGCTTGATGGTGATGAGATGACCGAAGTGAAACGGCGGCGGCGAAGACAATCCCATCGAGGAGGCTGCCTGGGGTGCAAACACCATGGAGGCAACCGGAGGCACCGAAGCCGAGGAGACGGGACCGCAGCCAGGGCGGGCGCCGCAAAGCTCGCGGCCGGTGCGGACGCCACAAGGCCCCCGGCCGGGGCGGACGCCGCCAACCCCGCCAGCGGGGCAGTGTGATCCGCTTGCGGCAGGAGCGGCGGGACGACGCATGCGGAGTCCGCAGCGGACAGCGGCGCCGCGGTGTGGACCACGAGGTCACGCCCAAGCGAGGGCGCCGGCGGCGTGGAGAAGACGGAGCCGATGCTCCTTGTCCCGATCGGAGCCGGAACAGAGACGGCATCGAGCGGGAGGTTGAGCAGAGCCACAAGAGAGGCCGGGAGGAAGCCCGCAGCAGTGGAACCGGTGGTGGCGGCGCTCGACATGGCGGAGGCGCGATCGGTGGCGCGGCGGCGGCGGTGAAGGCGGCGGCGGCTGCGGTGGCGGTGTGGGTATTAGGGTTTAGAAGCGGAAGCGATCGTAACCTAGCGTGATACCATGTAAGACAATAAGTTTTGGGGAACCAGCACAACCCTCTAGGGGTGGCTTATCTCATTATATATAATGGTTGTGTTGCAATATGTACCATATACGTACATAGGTACAGAAGCTATACATAGTCTAACACTCTGAGCCGGCATAAATGCAGCGTTGTGCTCTGGAGCGGCGCTGACCACTTCGGGCGGGAAGGATGTGGGAATGGGGGGCTGGGGTTTGGGTGGGCCATGGCAGATAGAATCGAGGGTGGCAGATGTCCGGACGCCCGCAAAGCCCCAGTTAGGTTTTGGATTGCGGGAGAAATTAAGTTCGGACCAGTCGGCGGGCCGACGCAGACCAGCATTTGATGATAAAACACGTCCGAACCATGAGGTCTGGATGATTGCGGGCTTTTTGTGGGTCGGCGTTGGAGATGCCCTTACATACTCTTGAAGAATTTAATAATCCATTTTAAGTATTTTATCAAATTATCAAAAGATTTGAATTCTAATATTCTTTTGCGAAATGAATTCTAATGATTTTGATTATGTAGTTTTTTTAATGGGAGGTTTGTTTGATTTGGAAGATTATAGTGTTGACCCGAACGCAAGAAATATTAATAACCGGCTGACAAAAATAATGTTGGGGCCTAGCCACCGGCACGTAACACCCATCAGGCCATCTCCACCGCTAGCTAGCTTATGCTTATCATTCATCTCCACCGAGATGCATCTGCTTCCATCTCCCATCTCTCACTCCATCTTTCTCACATCCAAAAAAGCACCGAC
Organism: Triticum dicoccoides; assembly: GCF_002162155.2. Lineage (NCBI taxonomy): Eukaryota > Viridiplantae > Streptophyta > Magnoliopsida > Poales > Poaceae > Triticum > Triticum dicoccoides. Next base: position 20,591,188 of record NC_041389.1, on the reverse strand, counting down.
AGAGCTTTCGTGGCCCTTATCCACAACGCTGCTCTCATATTCTCCGCCCCGCCCCCAGTTCCCTCCTTGATTCTTGAGGTAGCATCTCCCGCTCGATTAATTTCATCTTTGACCAACTCCTTTGATGCTGCTTGTTGTGGTCAACTCACAAACACATTTAAACGGGTGGGACCGTCTACAAGTAAACGATGTGGGACTATCTTTTTTTTTGTGGGGGATGTGGGACTATCTATTAACCATAATCTTCTAGTACTTTTTATTACAGAAACACTCGCTTGAACATCTCACGCAGACGGGCTAAGGCCCAAGTGGCAACGCATCAGCCACGAAACGATCGCAAGGCAAGGCCCGAGCAAGAGCGGAGATAGAAAATATCTTTTCCTACTAATGTTCATGATTTGCAGATAGAAAGATATTTGCAGATATTATAAAATGTTCATGATTTTGAAAATTTTCGAAAATCTGTAAATAGGTTCGTGAATTTGAAAAATGTCCACGAGTTAAAAAAAATGTTCATGATCTTGAAAAGTTGTTCATGATTTCATGAAAATGAGAGAGATAGTGTATCTCGGTGATGCAGCAAAATTTGATCATGACCATGGGACATTATGATTTTTCTTCCTCCCGTTGCAACCCACGGGCCCTTTTGCTAAATAAAAAAATATTCGTTGATTCTAGAAATGTTCGCTATTCAAGAAAATTGTTTAAAAATGATCACTTTTTAAAAAATGTTTGCACTTTTTATAAAACATTCATAAATTCAGAAAATGCTCTTGATTTTAGAAAATGTTTGAAAATTTTAAAAGTGTTTACGCATTTGAAAAATGTTCACGATTCATATATGTTAATGAGTTTAAAAAATGTTCATGATTTCACGAAATTGCATGTGATAGTGTATCTTGGTGTGCAGCAAAATGTAGTCACGGTCAGTGGAGATTACAATTATTTTTTTCCCGTTGCAACGCACGGGCCCTTTAGTGCACATACGGACGCATATAAATAAACGCGCTGTTGAAGAAATAGATAGTACCACCTCGGATATTAGGAAAAATATCAAATCAAGAAAAAACGGACAGGAAGAAGCGTATTATGACATGGGAAGAAAGCGCATTGTGATGATGAACCCACTGAGCCGATCCGTGCTTTATTATTAGCGAAAGATTTGTTTATACCTGTTACAACATGTACATCTGAAGGATATACGAGTATTCCAGATCTGAAAGAAAAAGGTAGGTTTTTTTATATTAAAGGCAGGTTTTTTCTTGACGCGAAAGAAAAGGCAAGCAACGTACGGTATGGAGGTTGCAACGTACGTACGATGCATACGTGATCCAAGTTGATACGTCTCGTCATGGATTTGGAATATCAGCACACGTGCTCCATCCAAGGCCGTACAATAGCCAAACTTATATATCATAGCAACGCGGCGATCGTTCGATTGATCTCCCCATCAAAACCCTCACACGCGCCATGGGGATCTGGCGTACAATAGTCCAAGCAATAGCCGAAGATTCGGCGGAAGTTATCATACCCAAGGCAGCGGATGTCATCATACCGCAGGCAGTGGAAGCTATCGTACCGCCGGTAATGGCGGGGGTCGCCGTCATGAGCGACCAGAGGGTCGTCGTGCATCACGTGATTAATGGCGGGTGCGGCGAGGACTTCGCCATGGCGATGAGCAAGTGCCACCCAAATCCACCCAAGGAGTTCATGCAGGAGCGAGGTGACGTTGCCAACCGCGTTGTCGACGCCAAGGCCTGCGTCAAGGCCACGGCAGCGCTGCGCAAGTGCTTCGCCCGCAACCCCGCGATGTTCAAGCACATGTATCTACGCCTCATGGACGAGGGCCTTGATCAGGATCTGAAGCCATCGCCGGAGCAGATCAAGGAAGATGAACGCGCCGTGTTCAGGTGGTGGACTGGCATGAGGAGAAGCTAAGCTATGCTTAAGAATGACTAGTGACCATGTTCGACCGATCTTACATGCATGGATGTTCGTATAGATCGATTAGAGTGGTTACTCTAATGTAGTTCAGGACTGAAATTTCATTCTCTTTTAGTTCTGGGGCTTTTCACTATGTCCACGGTTCCATCGTGTTTCATGATTGTACAAAACTCTCAGCAAACTTATCTGGCGATCTTATTCACACATGCATGCATCACTTGTACTCTTAGATTAGATCCATTACACGGTGGAATTTTTCTTTCTCACATGTATGCATGTGTGAACCGTACAATATATTAGATACCATGACTATTTCATTCGGCGTATAGTTTTATTTGTTTACTCCTCGTGTTTTCTATGTGAACCATACATATTCTTACTTGCGTACAGCGTATTGCGATCCTGAACTCTTTATGAACCACGATTGTCAAATGTGGCCCCCTATACGTTTGCGGACACATCTAGACGTGTCTGCCGATAGTGACCAATCACTTCCTATTTGCCCTTGCCCACAACCATGCTCCTTAAACGTCCACCTCTCGAAATCCATACATTACAAATTACATACCGGAGAATTGGAGAAAGCTTCGGTAGTTCAAGATCGCTACACCGGCATGTGGATATTGGCATATTGCACATGTTGGTCGTATGGTTCTTTCAACAACGCATGGTTCTTTACAATTAAAAAAATATTTTCCATGCTCCTCGTGCCACTAATAGTCTCCTTTTCGCATATCAACTTAACAAAGCTAATCATGTATATCTTAAAGTTTACCTGAATTCTTTTCTGCTAAGGTTCATGCCACTCGAGAATAGTTTTTCACGCGCGCCAGGAGTAGGTGGGGCTTGTTCCCGTTGCTGGCCAGCAGGATTTTCCTGGACAACAAGTGCTTGGTGTTGTAAAACCATCAACCTCTCGGTGCTGTAAGAGTCAAGGGCACCCCTCACTTCCGGTGGTCCAACAAATTCTTCAAAATAATAGTCTTCAAGTGTCTAGTGTACAAGTTCATCATTTGGTTAAATGGCCAAGAGCCATCAATTACCAAACCATCTATCAACTAGTGAGTCTAAAGCTCCTCTAGAGCTTGTCTTTTCTGCTGTTTGGGGCCCTCATCCTATTTCTGGTGGGAGACAAAAATACAATGTTAGATTTTATGCAGGTTTTTGAAAAACACATCCTTCCATTTACCAGCCCCAATTCAAGCACCAGTGTCCAACTCTGCAAAGAACTCGTTCTTCTTCGATCACATCTCCTTCCATGACATCTTCTTCCTTCACCCTGTTTTGATCAGGGGGCGTAGATGACCATACTGGTCACTTGTCAATTTCTAGTAACCTTAATCAAAACTCTAGTGAAAATCTGCAAGCAAAAATAGAAAACGCCAAGGAATTTGGAGAAAATGCACTTAACTTTATGCACGGATTTGAAAATTTGATAGTGGCCACAGAAGATTCAGCCAGCGCAGCGTACGGGGTTGATTATCGTACAATATCCGCCTCAGGATCGCCTGAGGTAGCTGCAGCCGAAGACTTGGGATCCAAGTGCGTGACAGGGTCGGGTAGGGTATCTGCGTGTCCTTCCCACTAGTAAAAATACGAGCATTAGCAATGGCTGATGGAGCCTTTTGTGAGCAAGCTGATCAAAGCCACCGGTAATACACCCAGCACAGTGGGCTGACATGGCTATAGACACTAGTAGAAAATGGGCTTTTAGTCCCAGTTCGTAAGGATCTTAGTCCCGGTTTTTTCAATCAGGACTAAAGGTCCTCACTTTTAGTCCCAATTGGTTTCAAACCGGGACTAAAGGGGTTCCACGTGGCTGCTGTCTAGAGCGAGGTTGGATGACCTTTAGTTCCGGTTGGTGTTACCAACCCGGACTAAATGCTCTACCAACTTTTTTGAAAAAAAATCATTTTTTTATTTGTTCTAGTTTTCAAATCTTTGAATTATTTGACAATTTAATCTCTAATCACCCATCCTAATTGCTACAGGGTGGAGCACTGATTTCAAATCGTCTAACTTCCCGGCGGGTCACCCATCCTCTCACTACTCCAGCCCGAGCGTGCTTAACTTCTGACTTCTATTTCCCTACTTTTCAAGTCTACACATGTTGTTTTCCTGACAATAGTAAGCTATCAATCCTATTAACCCTTAGTTCTTGATGTCACATGATTTATTCTTTTGAATTCCAAACAATTATTAAAATAAAATATGTAATAATAATATTGAATTTCAATGAAAATAAAATAAGTAATAATATTATTTTATTCATTTTTCCCATTTATTCATTTAATATGGCATAATTAATATCTTTAAATCTGTAAATCAAAATTCGACAAATAATATATCCATTATCAGAAAAATGTGAGGAATCCAAATATGAAATCATTTTTTTTTTCAAAAGTGAAA